>NW_009205288.1:18699-20500 GCF_000690835.1 Fulmarus glacialis
CACCCTATTCACACAGCGTTTCATCAGAAATAAAAAAGACAAGTTAATCTGTTTGGGCTGAAAATGAAGGAAACAATGGGGGTAAAAAAAGGGTGAGAGAAATGATATTTCTCTCCTCCGGCAAAGGGGTATGTTGGGGGTGGGAAGGAGTGTGGGGGGTGGGTAAAGGGAAGGAAGGTTTCTTTATTTTATTGATTTAAAAAAACCACACACATATCCCACAGGCGCCAAAAAGCACAGGGCAATGATTAATGTCCCCTCAGAAAAAGAAATTATATAGAATAAATTAAACTACTGTGGCAGCAAATTGAAAAATAAGGATGTAAATGAGGTTTGAATACTTAATATCTGAGAAGGGGAAGCGAGTCCCGGGCACAGAGAGAATGGTGAGAAATTGTCAGCGACCCAAGGGGAGACGCTCCCTTCTCCCGGCCCAGGAGCCCCTCTGCTCCAGGCAGGAGGCCAGCAGCAAGGAGCTGCCGTTGGGAACAGAGCAGGGTTGGCTCGCACCCGGAGATGGAGCCAGCAACGCCCAAGCCTGTGGTTGGTCCCCAATTCAGCCTTGCACGGGAATTTTCACTCCATGCAAAGATCAAAATTGGGCCCAGCAACTTCAGGTAGCCTCGCAAGCAACATTTCATGGTGCAGGTCATTTTTGAGGGGAAGCCAGGGAGCTGCAGGCATTTGCCCACATTTGCTGCATGGCGTGCAGCCTTTTCCCTGAGGAAGTGTGGACTGACAGCCCCTTGGCATCAGTGCCACCTCCACGTCATGCCCGCGGGGCTGTACACTCCACTGTGTATTGTGGGCAGAGATATTTGCTTCCCAAACGTATGTGTTTGGTCTGTACTGGATGCTCACATTAGCAGCAGCCTGGTTAAAAGCTAGGGCACGCAGTAGCCCAGCCCCGTCAGGCAAGGCCAGCATGTGCCAGGAGTAAAGGAAGGGAAACCACACAAGATGGGTGAAGGGAAAACCATGCCAAAGACATACTGTCTCCACGTTGGACTTGTTTGTATGAAAAAATCCTGGCCACGGTCCTTATTCCCAGGACTTCCCCAGCTCAGCTCAGCCAGGCTGCGAGGGTGACTGTGCTCAGATTTGGATGCAGGCTGCCATTTGCCATGCAGAACTGCAACAGCTCTATTAAACCCGCTAGCTGTCAGCTTGCGTTTCACACGCCGTGTGGTGTGGGCCCCCGAATGACAGACTAGCAGGACTACAGAAATCAAACTTTGGCTCCCACCTCTGGCACCGATTTCTTGTGTCACCACTGTCAAATCACTTCTTCCTTTCCTTGCCCCATCCCTAGCAGTGGGACAATATGGTGCAGCAAGATCTGGCACTGGAAAGCACGGCGGAGATTTACTTTCATGTATCAGGGCTGTGGAGCTGGTGGTAAGTGCTGGGAGTGAGGAAGGATCCTACGGGAAACCTGTCCTTCTGCTGCACGCTGCCACGTGCAGCCGGCCCTCGGGCTTGTTTTCCATACTACAGGTGCAGGTGAAAGATCCTGACTGGGGATTAAACGTTTTGTTAACATCAAAACAAACCACAAAACACAAAAATCTTTCCTTGCAGCTCATTTCTAAGAGCTCGCTGGGCAGCCAGGGCCCACCCGCGCCAGCAGGGAGGCAAAGGCTGCTGATACCAGAGAGAGCGAAGAGCCGCTGGGGTCCCGCTTCAGGCCACAGGCTGTATTTCTGTCCTCCTGTCACCAATGAGAGAAGCGATGGGGCTGGAGACAGAAAACCCGGTTACACACAAAAATGGGAGGAAAGAAAACTGCCACTCCGGTTCC
>NW_009205288.1:20550-25704 GCF_000690835.1 Fulmarus glacialis
GCCGGCGCTGGGGCTGTGCAGAGCCAGGGGCAGCTCCGGCTCCCAGGAGCTCGCTGCTGGTTTGGGGTCAGGCGCAGACCTGGCTGCGGGGAGTATTTGTCGAATGGCAGAGAGGCAGGATGAGAAGGGGGCAGAGTACATGGGCAACAGCCCAACGGGGGTGCCTGGGTTTGGGCAGAGCACCTTCCCCTGCCCTTTTGGCTTAACCTCAGGCGCAGCAATTAACCTGACCTGATGGGACATTAATATTCCCCAAATTGCCAGAGAGCGGCTCGCTCTGGCTTATTTTCTTTCCAGCTGGCTGTGGTGGAGGAGAGCCTGTCCTCAGCTTGCTGCTTAGCTGGCTCTTTCTTTTTTATCTCTTGTCTCTCCATCTCCCTTTCAGCCCCCTCTATCTCTGCATCCCCTCTCTGCTTCCCTCTGCCAGTGCGGGTAAGTGTGTGCGTGCGTGTGTGTGTGTGCGTGTGTCCCTCTCTCTTCCCTTCTGTCTTTTTTGTTCATATATATTTAGTATTTATTTACAAGCTTGATTTTTTTCCCTCTGAGTGAAGCCAGGCATGCACAGAAATCCTTAAGATGCTATAAAGCCGCTGAGGTATAAAATGGAAAGTGCTTAGCCTGCCTGTACAGAAATATCTCACTGCGCCGCACTGGAAGCCACCGAAGCTGGGCACTGTAAATCTCATAGAGTTTAGCTTGTTTGTTTACACCATGACGACGATCTAAAGAGAAAAAGAGAGCGAGCGAGAGGGAGAAGCTCTCGGTTCCCCCGTCAGGCCACAGCACATATCCCCTCCCCAAACCATTTATTGGACCTCATGAGCAGGATGCCGGGCCAGCTGCGGACAGCTCGATGGTGGGGTGGGGGAGAGGTGGCCTCTCTGATGCTGTCCTTTCCAGGAGACAGGGCAAGGTGGCTTGTGCGTTTCCCAAGGCACCTCTGAGGGAGATGTTATGAGGATCTGCCACTGCTGGGACACAGCAGACTTTCTTGCTTCTTATTTGTCGGTCAAACTGAGTCTTTTTTTGACTGTTCAGCCTTGGCCTAAGTGGCTTTCTGAGATCACCCTGAACATCCACCAAAAGTCTTCCTAAAGACTTAGAAATGGTCCTTGTTAGAAGGATCAAAGAAGCCAAACAAAACCTGAACTTGGGGGAAATAGGTTCAAATTCAGATTCCTTTGTTATCTCATGTGAATGAGAGTCCCCATTTGAAACCCGTCATGCCCATGTCCCTGAAGCACAGCTCCACCATCACCCTTCTTATCCAGCCCATATAACAGGGCCCAAATGATGATCCCACATGCTAACCTCTGGTGGGGCTCTGGTCATGCTCCCACTGTCTCCAGGTAGGTCCAGCCATGGCTCTGAGGGACACTGGCATCTCAGGACACACCAGGATGGGCCATGGCATTTGGTGTTGTCCCACAAAGTGACCCACTCACTCCTCTCCTGTGTGGCTGCCCTGGCAGGCAAACTGCCGGAGCTGAGTCGTTTTTGCGTGCTGTCCCTTCTGAGAGGAGTTGTGCAGAGCCCTGGAGAGCAAACGGCAGGAAAGCCCCTGTTTTGCAGCTCCCCTCTGTGATAGTGGAGGACCAGCAGCCAAATTTCTTCATGTGCCAAACACAGTGGTCTCCATCTGAGCTAAAGACGGAGCCACGGTAGCATAGGTGAGATGAGATTTGAGAAGGAAAGGAAAGGCAAAACAGTTTAAATCAGAAATTGTAAGCGCTATATATAGTACAGTAGCAGAAAGACACTGTGGAAAATATGAGAGCCTGCAGTGACGGCACTGTAAAAACATCTCTTGTTTAAAAAACACCAGGCTGCTATACTTGTTCTTACATCACATGCAGGGAATTTAGCCTGCAGTGCTGACGTGACCTGACCCAAACCACACAGGGAGTTTGCTGTGGATCTGGGAGTTGAACTCAGGTCTCCCGTGTCCTAGACATCAGGCCCTTTCCAACATGAAGGTATAAAAGCCTTGGACACAGGAAAAAAAAATCAGAGGTTGACTCAAGTATCCATGGGCAGAGAGACTAGGAAGGAAGGAATCCTACCCTCTCCATGAGTCGCTGCATGCAGCTGAGGGTGCCAGGACCCCCAGGCTGCCTCCCAGCTTTCTGCCAGCTTCAGCGCCACCAGCCATACGCAGGGAAATTCTTGCTTTGCTGTCAGTCTGCACAGATGCGCGCTGTCCAGATACAGCAGTGGAAGAGAAAGTTGGAGTTCAATGTCTACTTGGCACGCTGGTGGGTTTGCACCTCTTTCCATGAGCATCCATCGGAAAGACAGCTCCATCCATCCTCTTCCCAAGCATCCCTGCAAGCATGAAATCTATAGATAAGCAGTTACAGGTGGTCATTGGCTCAAGCTCTTCTGTACCCTGTTATTCCTAAAAGCTGCTACGCTTCCCAGGCAAGGGGAAGAGAAATTGGAGGAAAGTGCAGAAGTCATCGCTTGGGGTGCCAGCCTGCCACTGCGGCGTGCAAAGAGGGTGCAAGAGTGCTCCCTGCAGGAAGATGACTAGTTCATGGTCTTATCTTGGGCCAGAGCTGCAAGATCCTTTTGCCACTGCAGCCAGAGAGAACAGGATCTTAAAGTCCTTGCTTGCAAAGCAGATTTGCACTGAGGCTTGTTGGCAGGAAGGAAGGTAATGTTTTTATAGGACCTACGGAAAGGAAATGGCTTGTCTGTGCATCCCGATACAACCCCCATCCTATGGATGCATGCATGTTGGGAAGGACTTTTCACCACTGCTAGAGGAGAAACTGGGTCCTGCAACAAAGATAAAGACCTCATGCACAGTAAGGTTGGATTAGCCTTGAAATCTCTCCTCCCTGATCTTTCGCTGAAATCCTTCTTTTTTGTGTTTTTCTCTTCCTTCCCAAATGGCTTCCTGGCCTCTTCTTTAAGGGGGCACGCCAGGGCCCAGAGTAGGGGTCTCCACAGTGCTCAGAACAGGCCCCCAGACAGCTGCAGTGAAAGGGATGCTGCAATCCTAAATGCCCTGTGCGCTCTACATATTGTGGAAAAAGCTGTTGCATTCATCAATGTCAGACGCAGAGTTTGAATAAATTTGAATGCACTCAAGCGTGTTCCCTGCAGTTTTCTATAATATCACTTTCCAGTTTGAATATTTCACTTAATTTTTTTCAAATTTCTTTTTATCTACCAGTTTTTCCTCCTTTTCATCCTCTTCTCCTTTCCTCTCCTCCTTCCACCTTACCCCCCTCTCCAGGTTTTTATGTTTGCAACCCAAGCAACTGGACAATGAAGCCATGCTGCAAGCTTCCTCTCAGCAGTGCCCTGGAAAAGGCAGTCACTTCTCACACTGTACTCCTGCCTTCCCAGCTATTGGCCAGTTTGAACATCTTCCCACCACAGAACAACACCCCATGGGACACTGTGGCTAGGAGAAATAAAGTGTTTGCAAGACATCGGTGCAGGATCGACTTATGAGAGTCCCACAGGTGGTTCTCGGCTGCCTTGGCCCACTGGCTGAGCTCTGTGGCTGTGGAAAGGGGACAATGTGGTCAAGCAGTGTCATGAGCCAGCAACAGGATCCCAGCCATCCATGTGCCCTGAAGGTCGGAGCTAGTCACTGAGAAGCAGCAGGTCAGCAACTGATCTCCTGCTGGCATTGCATGGCAGTGTCCCAAAATTACTCCAGGACAAACAAGGTGAACTGAATTCATGCTTTCCTTCCTCCTCTTTGCCACCAGCCTGGAGTAAACCCCTTTTGTTTCCCACACTTCAGTTGTCCTCTCTGTAATGGAAACTATACTTATAAGTGTGTTTGTAGACCACTGAGTCATGCAAGCTAAGCAGACCTGCTAAAGGGTTAATTATACCCTTGACCAGCCAAAGAGAAAGGGGTGCTATTTGTAACCCTGCTTTTGGGCTAAGTTTCCATGCCTTCTGTACAAGGAGGAGGGGACAAAGAAGAGAAATGGCTTGTACCGACCTGACCAGACAGGCACCTCCAAGATGGTCAGCCCTTGCCCAGGACTGTGTGTCCTGGGGGCAGAGGGGTGTCTGTGTTGGGGACCGGGAGGGGAGAAAGGGCTGACAGCACCAGAGAATGAATGCATTCTGCTGCTTGTATTGAGAATTCACTGCTCTCCCTTGTAGTGAAAACTCTATGATCTTGTGACTAACCACTTTCCCCTTTCACTGTTTTTGATTTATATCCCATTACTTCGCCTGTTTGTGCCTTGCAGACATGAATTTTTTCCCTGACATCTCCTATGCAGCAGCCACGTCAAAACCTTTGATAAAATAATAGTGGTAAGACATTTGCATGGCTGTTTTTATGTTTCCAGGGATATAGACATCAATTAAAACTCTTCATACAATCTGATCTGTCGTTATTAAAGGCATTAATACTGGCACGCCTCTCAGATTAGGGGCTGCTCACCGGGCGATGGAGGAAAGCAGGGAACATTGTCTGCATGCGTCCCCTTTCTGCTCAGCTCCCACGGGGACCTCACTCAGAGGACAACCAGCACGGGCTACCGAGGGCACCAGTGGCTGTACCAAACTGGTTGGGGGTGGTACAGGGCAAAGGCATCCCATGCACCAGCAAAGCATGGCACTGCCCTCCCAACACCTCTCATATCACGACATGACCTTGATTAACAAATACGAGCTCTGCCACTGACCCCCTCCCAGACCAACGATGCCTGAGTCGCTTGAATACGTGACCCGAGGGATGGCCAGAGAGGGCAGCTGGGATTGCAGCCACGGGGTGCTTGGTGCTGAGCATTCACTTAAGGAAAGGCGACCTTCAACAGTATAGATAAAACGGAGAGGGATAGTTGAGGCACAGAGAGAATATGAGATTTTCCCATGGCAACTCATGCAGCATTTCCTCATCAAAGATATCCACATGTTATCAAATACAAGAAGTATCTTTTAACCAGGAGGAAACTGAGGCTCTATAGGTTATATTGTTAAATATGCCAGAGCAAGTACCTAATTGAAGGGAAAAATGGGCACTGCAGCAGTCAGCCTGTGAAAAATGTCAGTGTCATCACCCAGAGTTTCACTTGACGAGGCAAACCAGAAGGTCTGAATTATAGCTTCCTGCAGTCCTGACCAGACCCACATGTGCCCAGCTTTTCTTATTCAAAACAGCCCAAAACAATT
>NW_009205288.1:25717-38098 GCF_000690835.1 Fulmarus glacialis
TCCCCATCTAACCTCCTCACATTCCTCTCATGGGGGAAAATCTGAATTTGCAGTGAACGTTTTTGGAGGCAGGGCCTCTTCCTTTTCCCTCCAGCATCTCCACCACCCAGAACCTGTGTTCCCTCTGTTGGCACTGTATGATATGGCCAAAGGCTCTCTTTGGTGATGATGCCTTCCCCAGTGCTGTTAGAGGACTCTACAACCGGATTGAAATTACTGTATTCCTCTCATGGGGGAAAATCTGAATTTGCAGTGAACGTTTTTGGAGGCAGGGCCTCTTCCTTTTCCCTCCAGCATCTCCACCACCCAGAACCTGTGTTCCCTCTGTTGGCACTGTATGATATGGCCAAAGGCTCTCTTTGGTGATGATGCCTTCCCCAGTGCTGTTAGAGGACTCTACAACCGGATTGAAATTACTGTCTGTGCTAGGAAACCTTCCCTCCGTGAGGTTTTCCAAGTATTCATTCAGTATCGCAACGAGATGTAGGAAATCCCACGTAATGCATGGTGGTTTACAGGCTACTGCTGTCTCTGCTGTATTTACATGATTTCAATTTTTTTTTCTCTCTCTTCTTTTTTTTCATCTCTTCCTTTCCCTCCTTTCCCAGCAGGAAGAAAAAACTAGTCCTTCTGCTTTCCATCTCCCACAAGAAAAGAAGTCAATGTGCCCAGATAATGGCCACAGAATAGCCCCTGGTCTCCTCTCCCGGTCACACCAGCCACCTTCCCTCTGCGCTCCCGAGGGCCGGGCAAAAGTGTCCAAGAGATGGGGGAAGAAAGGTGGGAACAATATCTTGGGAGACAACCTCCACCAGCAGTGACAATCCTCCACACAGGTGCAAATGCTTTGAGATACACCAGGACTCAGCGACAGCGCGGACCCTGGGAGGTGATGGCTTTTCTTCCATCCTGACTGTGGGGCATGGGAGGTACCAGCCCAGCAGGCAAGCAGGCACTTTCTTGATGGCTCACCAAGCAGGATAAAGATGGGGAAAACTCGCTGGAGTATTGCCTCCCTGAGTTTTTCCCTGGGATGGGAAAAATGTCAGTGGGAGGAAAAACTCTCCTTCCTCATCCGAAGGGAACTTAGGTAACTGCCTGGTTGCCAGGCACTTCCGCACATCCCAGCACGGGCACCCCCTGCCCCACTGGTTTGTGCTATGGGCCTGCAGCCGAGACAGGCAGCGCCAAGGAAAATCACCCCCCAACATGAGAGCAGGGGGGCGGCGGGGGGAGCAAGGTGTATGCGCGTCCTCCATTTTGGTATCTCTTTTTAAGCACTGGCTTTCCATTGCCCCAGGGGAGCCGGGGGGAAGCATGTGTCTCTCAGGCACACAGCAGCCCTGACTGGGTAACGGTGCAGAACGTAAAGTGTTGTCTATTAGGTAGGAGACTGGTTAATACAAAGAGTTGTTGGTAATAACAATGTCCTTTCAGCAGTGACAGAGACAAAGTACCTGCATGTGGCGTGTACCACTGCGTGCAGCGAGTGATGGTCACAGGGAAGCTTTGGAGATCATTTGAATTTCACATCCAGGGAGAGTCGGCCTATCATTAAAAAACCCTAATTTCAGTGTCAGGTGGAGTTCCAGGTAATCGATCATGGTGTCAGCTGGCACAGGCTCTCCCTGCCTCCTTGCCTTGCCTCCAAGTCAGCCTTGGTTTTTTCCAATTAAACTTGTTGCTGGGATCCAGAGGGAAGTGCGGGAGTGCAGGAAAGGCAGACCACACGGCCCCCCTCATTACCGGTGAGCTGGGGGCTATGGGGCCAGGAAGGTTGCACTGAGGGCTGGTATGGGATGAGTATGGTTGGGGGTAAGGAAAGGGGATGCTGAGAAAATCATCTTTGCTGCAGCAAGGTGCAGAAGGGACTTGTAGGGGGGGAATCTCAAAACATCATTGCATCTTGGGGAAGGCATTGCATGAGACGCTCCATGCGTTACTGATGCTGCCAAGCCCCACCAGCCAGTTTTGCTGCCTCCCACGTCTTCCCTGCCCCATCAGTCTTTCAAACCCCCTGTGCCCCTGCGGGCCTCACCCTGCGCTCACTGCCCTTGGCCTCTTCATCTCACACCTTTCTTCCCCTGTCCCCACACAGGCATTACCCACATCCCCAGCCCCTCTCAGCCCTTGCCATCCAGCTCTCCAGGGCCCGCCTTTTGCTCTCCAGAGTCAGATTCCCTTTAATGGATAGCATAAGGATCCAGGCTCCTCTCTACAACATCAGTTACCAGGGCAACATTTTTGGCAAGAGAATTTTTTGGTTACAAAACAACCTTACTCTTCCCCCAAAGGTCAAATCTGCATGAAGAATTGCCATCAATAGAAACACACTCTGTTTTCCAACATATTTCACCCCAGTTTTAAAACTCGTATCTGTAACCAAAGTTGAGTGAAGAGGCTTCATACAGGGGGAGAAAAATACTTCCAAAATAATGCCAATAAAAACGTGCTTTAGAAAACTGAAGGAATCTGTTAGAAAAAGAGCTTCTAATTCCTATACACATTCTGCAGGAAATGCCATTGCAATCCTATTACCTAGAAATGATACTGAAATTAAAACACTTCTACAACATTTGCTCAATGCTTTGACTAGTTCTGCTTGCCGCTGTGGCTATTTTGTAGCTAAGGCTTAGGAGCAGTAATACAGCCCCCCTTTACTGCTGCTTTTACCTACAGATCAGAAATATCAGCCCTAAGTAAGACCAGGACTCCGTGTCCCATGTACCAAGTGAAAGACAGCCGTTGACCCCAAAAAGCTGAAAACAAACAGGGCCAGACCTATCCCCCTATCCGAGAGGCAGGGCACGGACTCACACAGAGAATTAGATGCCTCGTTTTATGCAGGACTGAGGTGCATAACCCCAACAGGATGGTTCAGACGAAAAGGGCTGCAGCAGGGGTAAGAGATGAGGAACATGGGATTTTGGGGCAGGATTGCCCTGGTGGACTTCCCGTGCTCAGGGCTTTCACGCTCAAGCGATTTCTAAAGCCACAGCAAAGCAGAGGGAGGTGGCTCTGCAGGTCAGTGTGGGGTGAGCCAGGTCTCACAGCCAGAGATCACCAGGGGCTGGCTGAATGGGTCATTCAGGGTTGAGCAGTGGGGTTGGCAGTGTGGATGGTCAGCAGATATGAGTCGGAGGGAAAACATAAAATTGACCTTGACTGCGGGTGCAGGCACAGCTGGAGAGCACGCCTTGAGGAGGTAGTAGGTGGAACGGTGCAGGCAAGCAGCTAGATTGGCTGTCTCTGTGGTGCGAGGACGCTGCCCATCTCTGCTGAGCCCCTTCTGACTTGTCTGGGCATCCACATGACAGGGAAAGGTCAAACTGGTCTAACTGCAGCATTGCAGAAATGTGATCTTTGTTTCCAAGAAAGAAACTGGGCATCGGGAAAGACATTGCTGTAACGCTTAACCATAAAGCTGGGCAGGGAGCCCAAACACAGAAAGTTGAGGCTAGCACCATTCACTGTTGGATCAAAGGTCGTTGTGGATCGGGAACATCCAGCCAAGACTGGAAATCTCGCATGCATAGTAAATTGGCCATCCCATTTATGCTAGTGCTGCAGAGGGACAACGCACCCAGAGCTGGTGGTGATTTTGGAGAGTTTGCTAAGCTGTAGCTGCATGCTGTACAAGAACCTGGTGAAGAGTCCTGCCTTCCCTCTTCCTGACACGGATCGGTGCGGGGCACAGGGCCAGGTGTGAGCAGCAGAGACGTTCCTGGTGTTCTTCATGGCTGGGTACATGGACAGGGCTTTCCTCCCAGCCATCTGGTCTTCCCAGGACTTGGGACCAATCTTGATCTTGAGGGGTATCGGTTCCTGCAGCTGACAGTTTTGCCTAGTTGGTGACAGTTGCTGTAGTGACCATGTCAAGACTCTTCTCATTTCTCAGCCTGGTTAGCCAGATACTATTTAAAACCCAGTTGATTGCAGAAGGCCTTCAGTGCTGGGTCTGGGCTCACTGCAGTGAATCCCTAGTAAGTGGCCTGGACTGATCTGCCACAATGTTCTGCAAGCACAAAGACTACTATTCATTTTTGCAGGACTCCAAGAGAAAGAGGTGTGAGGAAGAGCATGCTCAGTTCCTATCTGCAAGGTATATTAGTCACTTCTTGCCACTTCTGAGCTTGCTGATCTGCAGTTGGAGAAGTTTATTTCTCATCTGGCTGTGGGGCAGAGGGAGCCCTGGCCCGAACTTGGCCAGGTAAGTGTGACAGTCCCAGGCCCGCTCCTCTCTGAGATCTGATCCTGGCTTGCCAGAACAATTGGTGGCTGCTGCGGCTCCGCAGGGGGCTGGAGGCACTTGGATCCCACATGATGCCCAGAGGAGAGGAGAAACCAATTGCCTTTGTTTCAAGGACACTAAGCAAAGCATAAAGAAACTATGTGCAAATTGAATGGGAGGCATTAGGATATATCTTTGGACAGAGCACAGGTTTCATCAGCAGTCGTATGAACTAAGATTGATACATCTGCCTTCTCCCTCTCCTGTCTCCCTCTGCCCCTCAGGCGGCTCTTCTGGATGCCAGCTGAAGCAAAGGTACCATCCCCGATCCCTCACAGAAGAGCTGGCAATGGCTGTGGCTTGTTGAGGTTACCTCTGCGATGCAAGTGCCCGAAGGATAAACCTTAGTGCCCAGACTGAGGCACCTTGCTTTGTGCCCTCAGGGGAGGGCAGGCTCGGAGCTGTGGCGACGCTGTGTTCCCCAGCTGGGTACATACTGAGGTGTAAAACCACGCTCATGTCCCCACCGGTGCATGGACACCTGAGATCACAGAGAGATACAAAACAGTCTCAAGTATTGGGGACTGGAAGGGGGATACTCCTGGTCTGAGGTCGGTTTGCAGCTCAGACGGTGATTCTCTGTGTGACCCGGGGTGAAGCACCTCATCTCTGGGCTTTGGTTCCCTCTCCTCTTCACCAGGGGTATGGCCCACCCTTAATTTGCCTGCATGGTCTCTTTGGCGCTGGGAAAGGCTCTCCCCGTGGCCTTGCACAACATCCCAGTTCAGGCCATTCGCACCAATAGGAGCTGCTGCAGTGGAAATAGCAATGCTGGAATGTGTGCTAATGCATAATGGGGGAAGGTGAGGCCGGAGCTGACAGTCTCACCTCCTAAGCTTACGGTAACAGTGACAAATCTCTCATCGTTTGTTCCTTCCTTGCCTGGCACTTTTGCTTCTCTTTAAATGGAGTTTATCATGGTGCAATGGGCTTTTTTCCAAGTTAATGTCTGTCAGCTCCAATTTGTTCAAACGACCTTCGTAGGCTCAGGGGAATTTTAAAAATAAATAAAGAAAGGCCTGCTGGAGTGCTTAGGGAGGGCTTCACCTGACAGCCAATGATAGAGACACCTCAGAGCCTGCGAGCACTGCGTCCTCCCAGGACCAAGGCAGGGGAAATGGGCTGATTAGGGAAAAGACTCTGGGGCCCCAGGGATGTCTGCCTGATGGAAGAGAGGACAGGGCTGAGCCACAGACACAGGGCTGCTGCTGGCAGGGAAGGGGAAGGGGAGCATGCAGCACTCCGTTCCCTGAACCTTTCTCTGAGTCCCATCTCCCTCACAGCAGGCACCGCACTGGAGTGTGGGTTCATGCGATAGCCCCAAAGAACCCACAAAGGGTACAGTCCAGATGCTTTTGTCTCTGATTCTTTCTCAAAAGACACTTCCGATAAACTCTTCCGAGAAGGTCTCTTGCTCTTGATTGAACCCAGAAATCAGGTCCCCTTGGCTGGGTTGGTCGGGCTGAGGCTGGTCCTGGGGAATGGCAGACTTCATGCTCTGCTTTGCATGCCGTCCTCTGTCTCAGCTTTGCCTTCTGGAAAGGCTACGGTCATTTGGCCAGAATTTACCCCAGCCAAACCTGGCAAGCTAAGTGGGATTGTGCATGGACTTGAGTGTTCAGGAGCCGTGAGGGGGGAAAATACCTGTGAAAAAAATCAGGGCAGGAGAAAATTGGGGTGGAGGCTGGGACTGAGAAAAAAAGTCAACACTTCACTTGCACGAGGCTAAACACATGAGAGAACAGGGAAAAGCCAACCTCCTGGCTCCAGCTAGTGTGGGCAGACTTTGCAGGGCTATCCAACCTTCCCGAGCCAGCAAGAAGCGCACCAAAATCTGTTTGGCCAAGAGCCACAGGAGACCTGAGAGGATGGGAGCTCTGGGAGCATTTCACAGGGATGCCCCAACTGGAGCTGGGCTGAAATTGCAGCAGGGGTACAAGAAGATCCAGTTAAATCGGTTCCTGCTGGCTTCCTCATTCCCATTGCTGGTGGTGCAGCATTAGCCAGCAGTCAGCATGCACAGGCTCACGGCCAGCTGCATGGTATAGCCATGACTCGAAAGTCCTGCTCAAAATGCTTGAAGGCATACTATGACCATCCCTGGCTTAGCAAGAGGAACTTGGAGGTTTAGTTTCTCTTTCAGGCTGTGACACTGTCACGGTATGGAAACTCGGGCAAGTCAATGTGCCTTTGTTTATTTTCTCCCAGTGCATTTGTACAGTGCTCGGCACAACAGGGGCCTTTGTTCTGAGTGGTGCTGGGAGGCAAACGGTAATAATAATCATAGTGATAACAGTAGTGATAATATGGGCTGAGCTGCTTGGGATTCTTCTTCTAAACATTTTTACACCCCGTGCCCTTGAAGAAAAATAAAGTGGTCATTCAGAGTATCACAGTGAAAGAACAGGTAGGGTCAACTGAGATTTAAATTAGTGAGACCTGCTTATTGGATTTTTTTCCTATCCCGCACACCTGAACACTTTCCCAGCCTGTGCTGGCAGTGCTTACAGCAGCCCTCCCCACCCAACCTTCATTCATTTCTGTTCCTGGCCTTTCCCTGTTGCGTGTGGGCTCTAAAGCAGGCTACAGAAACCACAGGGCCATCGAGAACTATTGAACACCCATCAGCTGACATTTGGGCATGAACAAGGCGTATGATGCATAAAGATCCCTTCGGCACAGTAAGCAATATTGCACGAGGCCAGAGTTCAATGACAATCAAGGCTTAGAATTAGCATTCTGCCTTCTGTCATGGCAGCAAAGACCCCGGTCCTTGCAAGCTGTCCCCCACCCAGCCTTCCCTCCCGACATCCCCTGATCAGCAGAGCTTTGCACGGCCCTAAGGATCTTGGCTCCAGCCCAGATATGGAGGATCCAGCCCAGATCTGGATCCCAGTGTTCACAAGGATTTGGGGGGATTCTTTTGTTTTAGGTAGGGCCATCGGAATACAAGACATTATTATTATTTTCTTCTTGATTCCCCTTAATCTTGAGCTAGGCAAGGAACACACCTCACCTGTTATCTCACACATACACACAAACGTAGGAGGGAGGCAAATAGTGGTATCGTATTTGTAGAGCCAGGAACAGGGCAGTGGAAGTGGGCATCAGCACCCTGCGTTCAGATCCTCCTGGTCCCAGATATGAGCCATAAACTGGGCCAAAATGAGGGACCCATTGCAGTAGTCTTGCTGACGCATGGCAGAGGATAAGCCAAGGTGGGAGTCTGCTACATCAGCGAGGCCCTGCAGTCAAACCAGCCTCATTAGAAGGCACGGCCTCCCACCGCAGTCTGAGATGGTGGCACTTCTCCTGCCATGTGATGCTCTGTACGACCCAGCACCTGGGACTGGGCATACTCAGAGCAAAGAGACTTGGGGGCTCAGTAATTCTCTCCCTAACATGAGTATGTCGGTTTAATGTCTGGACCGTACAGCTTGTGTGGTAGCATGGGGTTTTTACTTAGGACATTCCTGCCTTACCAGAATTGCAGCTTTAGGGCTAAAATCTGAATATACTTGCAATGACAGCACATCATAGAATCATAGAATCATTTAGGTCGGAAAAGACCTTTAAGATCATCGAGTCCAACCATAAACCTAATACTGCCAAGTCCACCACTAAACCATGTCCCTAGTTACAAATATGCCAGTGTATTTAATGTCTGCTATTCTCTGTTTGCAACCCTCGGTGCATTTTTGAAGTGTACATGAAAGGCTGACTTTGCTTCAGACCTTCCATGGTTGATGGCATGACTATCAAGGGATTTGTAGATGAGTCCTTAGAACTGAGCTTTGACACTATCAACTTTCTCAATGTAAAAAAAAAAAGAAAAAAAAAAGAAAAAAGGAAAAAAAAGAAAAAAGAAAAAAAAGTATTGCCCTGATGAGTTGTTAAAGAGGGGAACTGAACATAAACACATACAGCGATGTCTGCCTGAGTCTGCAGACAGCCTGGACTGTAGCTGAGAAAGGCACGAGCTGCCTACACCCATCTCAGTACGTCAGCTCTGAAACCTAACACTGACAGTTTAGAAAGAACTATTCAAATGGCTTTCCTAGCTGCAAATTTTTGCAGATGCCTGCAACTCTTTTAATTAGCCCCAAGTCCCAGGCCATTTTCTGCTTCTCTCAAAAAGGCAAAACATTCAGCTGTCTTTTCTTCAACAGCCAAACCAACCCTGTATCTTTCACGTTACAGACATTTATGTTGCATTCAGAATGAGGCACCACCTCAAAGAACAGGAACAGCACAGAATAAAGACTTTACCATCAATTTCAATAAGTTTAGGAATCTTGGAATGATTCTATTGTTCATGATTCTCCTCAGTTCATCTCTCCTGGTATATAGATCATGCTGCAGTCCTGCCTGTGTGCCTCCTTCTCCTTAGCAGCAGGGATCACACCACTGCGCAGCTCATCTCAAACTCAGTACTGCAGCAGCTCGGTGGGACAGAAGGCTGCAGTCTCACCTGGGGGAGGCACTGCGGACTGGAGACAGGAGGGAGGGTGTTACTGGAGATGTCCTGGTGAGCTTTGGAGTGGCTTTTAGCTTTGAAACACTAGGACTCATAATGGGTTCGTGGGGTTGTTTTAAACTATTAAAAACAGAGTTTAAAGCTGAAAGGGTTGTGAAAGTTGCTGAGTGCCTTGTTGTCATGTTCCCAGGTTCCCACTTTCCCTTGTGTTCTGGTAACATAAATGAAATAAGATCAACCTGAGTCTGCAGACAGCCTGAAAAAATTCCCCATCATGAGTGTGCTTACTGCCCTCAGCCTGAAGAGGCACATCCATCTCCACTCTCACCTTTCTTAAGTGCCCCATCCATCCCTGTGTCCCACTGGGTTCAGCCATCTCTACCTCTGTCCCATACAAATCCATCTGGAGGGCCATTCCCATCTACACCTGTCCGTCCATCCATCCATCCATCCATCCATCCTTTCCTAGCTGCCTGGCTGCCTGTGAGAACTGACCCTCCAGAGCATTTAATCAGTACAGCAAAGATAGCAGCAAAATCCTCTTGAGCCACGCGGACTATCTCTGGATGCTCCTCTCCCAGGCAGCAGCTGGGGCGACATTTGCGTGGACCCACAGTCCTCCTCTCCCTCTCCCCCGTTTGAAGGGGACAGCCCTGCAATGATGAGAAAGGGGCCAGCAGGCAGCACCCCGCAGCAGGGCTATGAGCACACAGCAAGGGAAACCTCCATGCCAAGGGATTTCTCCCTTTGTGCTTGCTCCTGGGGAGCCTATCTGGCAGAGCAAAGTCCGCTGCCCTCCCTCCCATCACCCTCCCTTTCCCCACGAGCAGCCCCCAGCCCGACGGAGAGACCAGGCTGGATGGAGAGCCTTTCTCTCCAGCGTGCCGCACTATGACAGATGATTGACTCGAAACAATATCTAAGGCGATCAGGATAAAGTACCGACCATTTCAAGGCTCAGCAGAATTCAAATTCTAATTAGACTTCTCACCACATTCCAAATAAAAATTGTTCCCCTGATATCCTTTTTGCCTATCAGGTGTCTCTCCCTGATCGCTGGAACAAAACGCATAAAGAAAGTGATTAAAGCCATAACAAAGGCATAAAATTGAAATTATCGCTGGTATCACATCTGGGAGCAGAGTGTGTCACCACACTGCCCCCCTCCCCTCGGAGCGCTCCCTCCCCAAATAGACACGCACACGCGTCCCCCCATAGTTCTCGCCTCGAACGTGAGTGACGGGCTGGGGGAGAGGGGGTCGAGGGGACGGGAGAAGGTCTTGTTCCAGGTTGGAAGTTATCCATTCCCATGGTCTGGGATGGCATCTCAGCCCACACCCCTTGGCCCCACCACCTCCAGCCCAGGGCTGGGCTGGACTTGCAGTGGGTGTAAATTGCCCCATGGACTCCGGTGCTGCTTTACATCAGCTGAGGATCTGGCCCATGGCATCTGCAAATGCAACACATGCAGATGCCTGAAGCATACACACCCAGGGAGAGGAAAACACATAAGCACAGAGGCCTGCTCACTGCCAGGCGCTTTCTAATGAGCACACAGACAAACCCTTCTCTAGGGCATACACCCCCCTGCACACACACACGCACACGCACATGCACACGCACACGCACACGACACACACACAGCCTAGCCTCTGGTGCACCGCACACATCCCAGAAGATTCCTCCTCCCTGCTGACGCCTGTGGTACAGCCAGAAAAACCACCACACACACAAATGCAGACAGAGCCCACACAAAACATCTGTAAGCCTGTTATCTACTCACTACACACACAGACACAGAGGGTTATAAATCAGCATTCAGTCAAAGAACCCCCATGTGTTCCCCCCAAACATGCATAAAACATACATATACACTCTAAACTGGAGCGCAGCAATCCACTGCACGCGCCAGTTCCTACTCTGTGTGCCCCCCCCTGCACCTGCAGCCCCAGCACACACATGTACACAGGCTACATATAATCCTTATACAGCTTCTTGCTATTTTATTTTTTTTACAATGTCATCCATTTGCAACATATCTATATATAAACGTCAATTCACACACAGGCATATATATATCTACATATCAAATCTCTCTCTCTCTCTCAATATTTCACATTCCCCCTGTGATCATCTCATGGTCATTGACACACGGACCTTGCACACACACACGCACGCGCGCACACACGCACATTCACAGTCAGTGCACCGGTCATCCTGTGAGCACAACCCTCCGTGATCCAGGCGCGAGCTCATTCAGACAGGCTAAAACCACATGCACCCTGTTAGGCAGGGAGGGGACAGCCTGGTCCCTCTCCCTCCTTTTGCATGCCGTAGGCTCCAGCAACCCCACTCCCAATGTACACTGGCGTGGGGGAGCAGGCTGCCCCTCAGCCAGGCTGCCGGAGGGACATTTATGGCAGCGGGTGCCCGGCAGTGGCAGTGGGCACCCAGTGCCAGGGCTGCCCTTTCCCCCTCCTGGATCCTTGCCCTGCCTCGGCTCAGCTCAGGATGCCCTCACGAATGGCCCACTTCATTTTTCAGCTGCACGAGGGGCCACTCCAGAAGAGAGTTAAAAAGAGAGAGAGAGTGAGGGAGAAAAAGAAAGGGACTAAAGCGATATAAAATTAAAAGGTAAAAAGCAGGAACGCAAATGGGAGAGAGCTCTTTCAGCTTTCACATTATTAATGACTCTTCAAAAAATCGGCGAGTTTTCCAATCTTCTCCGAGAAGCGCTTGAAGGAGCTCACAGATGAAACTGACCTTCAAAATGTTCTTTGGTCTTTAGTTAAGAAATTCGCTCGCCATTATGGCATCATTAGGGAAACAAGGATAAAATTACTCCATGGTTAATGACCTATAGTATCTCCCCACCAAAATTTGTTTCAGATCTAATAAAACTGTGCTTAACACACTCGGATGAGTTATGAGGACTGTTCTGCAGGGTATTAAAATGTGGAAAATAGATTTTCCGAAGCTGGGGGGACTGGACTTTTCGAATCAGATAGCAGAATGGAATTTTCTGGGCAATAAATTCTTCCATGTCTCAATTTCATCTCGCTCTCGCTCTCTCTCTCTCCCTCTCTCTCTCTCTCTCTCGTGCTCTCTCCCTGAAATGCTAAAGCAACATGGAAATCTTTAAAGTGCAGAAGCTTATATAAACTTTACCCCCAACCCCCAAAATAGGGCCCCCACCCTTTAATGCTTTTTTTTGTCTTCCATCTGAGAAGAAGGTATAATCCCTCCATCAGGAGAGATTTGGTATCATTCACAGAGCCGATTCAGCTGTGAGGCCCTTCTGTGTTGCAACGTTGCGGTTTGGACTTTGCATGAGCCCAGCAGGCTGCCAGCATCCCCGCGCGGGCACCGGCGTGCCGGTGGGGAACGGGAGCGGGAGGGAGGCGACGCGGGGCTGCCCGGGGGGTGCGTGGGGGGTCCCTCCCGCCTGCCCCACGCGCCAGCCTGAAGCCTCGGTGGGAGCACGCAGGGGACTGCTGCTGGGCATTTTGTCCTCGGCTCTGCTGTGACAGGGCACCCACAGCTCATGTCTGGCTGAAAAGACCTGGTGCCTATAGAGCGGTACATATGGGGACACGCTTGCACACGCGTGGCG
>NW_009205288.1:38210-54201 GCF_000690835.1 Fulmarus glacialis
CAGCGCGGGGCAGCGCGGGGGCCCGTCTCATCTGTCGTTGCCTGAAGCAGGAGCCAGGGACTCCAATGGTGCTTTTAGGTTAGTGAGGGCTAGTTACTGCCGCTGAGAGAGGTGGCTTGCGAGGTAATGGCATTTTGCTCTCTTTAAACTTTAATCTTTCCTATTAATTCCCTGCAACTGGAGAATGTATGAGAGTTAATGTTCCATGAACGTGTTTCTCAGCCGACAGTCTCTTCGAGCTAATTACCTTCAGGTGCTAAATGGAGGGAAATTGCAATCCATTTGGATGTGAAAAAATTTCGCCTTTCCAATCCCCTGTGAAACATTCTTTTTCCTGAGTGTTGCAGAAAGAATGCACTTGGCTTCTTTCTTTTTTTTTAATGTTTTCCTCCCCTCCCCACCCCAGCTCTCCTCCCCCCTTCACCAAGCCCCCATCCTCACCAGGTACCCGTCTTCCCTCAAAGGCTCTGAGTTCGCCAGGAGGCTCCGTGGTATGCTCAGCGGAGGGGAGCATCGTCCTTAGCACAGTCAAGTGGGACAGCACGCCAGCCAGGGAGAGGGGGGAAAGTAGGTATATCCATGAAATCCAAGTGCATGGCAAAAACATGGAGGGGAAACTGCGAGGAAGACAGCAAGAGACTTCCTTTGGAGGGCTGAAGTTAAAGTGTATTTACACGCTTAATAACACGCTTATTACAGCCATTTCCCAGTTGTTGAGTTTTGAATACAGAGATAATAGAATTTTACAAGCTACATAAAGCCATTATTCTTTTGGATCCAGGACTGGGGAGGGAGTTCGGTAGGACCCACGGAGAAAAGAAGGGGGAAGGCAACCGGATCCAAATGGGGGCACGTGCCTTCAGGCTGGGCCTGGAAGTCAGTGTCTTCATGTAGGCTGACAGAGCCAGAAAGAGCCAGTCAGGGTACGCATAAATAGGGCATATCTGGAGGCTTTGGATGAATATCCCTCCTATCTGGAAGTCCTTGTCTCTCAAGACCCGCAGATGACAACTGGAATCGTTGGCCATCCCAAATGGAAGTCCCTGGCGATGAGGTTCCCCATTTCACATCAAGCCACCAAAGATCCAAGATAAGCGGTGCTAGGCAGATTCACCAGACAAAAAAACCTCAGTGAGAACAGTTGCACCGAATTCAGAGGATCCTGGGCCATGCCCATCACTAGCAGTTTTTGATCTACTCTGTCTTTGGTGTTCATGACCGCGGCAGTATCTAAAAGGTTCTGTGCAATCTTGTCTCAGAATCAACCACGGCAATTATCAGGAGCAGAAGTCTTTTCCACAATAACGTAAATATACTCCAACTGGGAGTGGTGTCGCTTGAGAAAATTCCTTGGAGCTTTGCTGAACCAGCAGGATGTTCTTGCAAGATCATTCAAATGCCCTGGTTTTATGGCTCTGCTCATAGTCCAGATGCCACTGAGAGATACAGCTAAACCTGCACTTCGTCGGTAGACTGAAATTGAAAACGTTTATCAATCTCTGTAGACTCAAAGACGTGCTGAATTCTCCTAGTGTCATTTCGACCATTAGTGAGTGAAGGTGCAGACAGTTTGCTATTCGTCCCACTGGTTCCCTGCAGAGACACGTTCACTCTGAGACAGGTGTGGGGACCTTGTCTAGAGACTCCATCCAGATAAAGCAGTCCAGAGATGCTCTATCTTTGGACTCCTCTTGCTCATCTGAATTACCAGCTTTTGACCAACTACCTTAGAAAGCTTTTAAAACCACCTTTACAGCACCGAAGTGATAAGGGCAATAGCAGGTCCAAAGCTTGCAAAGCATGAAGACACACCAGCACACTGGGAAAGCTGGTTTGAAACTTGGCTCGGTGGAGGATCACCAGGACAAGGTGTGAGGTAGCAGACTTGGAGGGGAATGCATGTTTCTGCAAAGAATTTCAGCTGTGTCCTCTCTGAGGTGCTTGTCTGAGCCCTATTACTGCAGAATATGAGCATCTCTCAGTCTCTGAAGGATTACTCCCCATAGTTTCCAGTGAGACATGGCACCCCTCTTATCTCCAGCGTATGAAAGAGTGAGTGATTTACCCAGGGCCACCTAAAAGGAGATGGCAGAACAAAGAGCTGAACCAGAGGTTTTCTGAACTTCCAAAGCATCCTTCCTGCCTGTCAGTGCATATTTCTGTCACCTCCGTGTTCAGCCACTCCTCCACACACGTATCACAGGCCCATCCGTCTACCTGTCCGGCACACCTGTGCTCTGCCCAAGTCCGCCCATCCGCTTCCCTCGGCCCTTCGAACATCCAGCCCTCTGCCTTTCCACATGGCCCCATCCGTTCTGCTCTTAATGAGGTTTGCACAGGAAATCCAATAGTTTTCTTTAAATTCTTATTGGGGTCTTTCATAAAAGTAGGTTTTTTCTTCTGTCAATTACTAATTC
Source organism: Fulmarus glacialis (assembly GCF_000690835.1). Lineage (NCBI taxonomy): Eukaryota > Metazoa > Chordata > Aves > Procellariiformes > Procellariidae > Fulmarus > Fulmarus glacialis. Next base: position 40,628 of record NW_009205288.1, read on the forward strand.
ATCGAAACTTTATTGTTTTGCCTTTATGTTTTTGGGTTTTTTCTGAGGAAGAAGTTGGGTGGGGATGGCAGAGGGTTTTTAACAGGGAGACAATAATTTCAACAGCACTGTCAAAAGCAAGTATGCTTTTTATCACAGTTCTCATAGCTAGGTTTGCTAGTCAATATGGCTGATCAGACTTTACTGGCTACAAGCAATGGTGTCTACGTGATGCCTCAGCCTCAGTCAGAATTAAACCATCGGCTGAAGGACATGGTTTAAGCCAGCAGCCAGTCTGAGCTATTGCCTTCTGCATGCACAGAAGCACAAATTGGCACAAGCTGCACTGAATCTTTTTTAAAACGCTGCGCTTGGGGTGCAGGTGGAAATGGGCTACACAGGCTTCTCCCTTCTACCTCGGCTGTATTTTCACACAAAACCTTTCACACAGGACTTTCTCACTCCTGACTCCCTTGTTCCGAATTTACTGTGTTCCTGTCTTCTTTTTCTCTCTTGTTCTCCAATGGTGCTCTTCACCACCTGTCCTCCTTTCTTGTTCTCTTCCTCAATTCTCCCTTCTTTTTTTATATATATACATATTTTTTTAAATCTGGCATTAGAAATATTGAAAAAATATTTAATTCCCAAAGTGGGACTGATGAGAAGGCAGGAGATGTCATTTTCCCTGACTCACTCTCAGTGCTGACTGTGTTGCAGTAAATGCTGTCTCTCTTCAATTGGTTGCTTACTGTTCAACTTTTCTTTCTTTTAGTCACACTGCAAATAACCTGAACTTGAGGGAGTTTGAAAAAGCAGAGCAATAGGAACTCTTCATTTTCCTTCCTCCCGTCATTCCTATACTTCTCTGAAGCTAAGAAAACATTTTCAAGTTATAAAGAAAGAAGGGAAGAAGAACAAAATTAAACTGCAGACTGCACACACTTTTCACTTGGTGGTTAAAAGAGAAAAATGAGGAAAGAAAGAGGAAAATTAGTATGCTTTGGATGCAAAAGCTCATGTGCATGTATGAACGTCAGTACAGAAAATGCGTACAAGGATAAAAGAAAGATTGCAGCTAGGAATCCATGTATATTACTAGTGATGGTTTAAATACCATCTTTTAACTTCTTTAATCTGCTTTAAAACCCCTGTGGCTAAATCTGTATAACCCCCCTCAGACTGTGAGCACAGATATACTGGTATATGTGTACCTAATACCTGTGTAGCTTAATTTCATGCCTACAAGAGAATAAAGTTGAACTGGTAAAAAGCCTATTTATATCAGTGTGAATGCTGGAGGGAAATGTACTGTGTTTACCCTGCTGCTACAGTTAAAACTTCTTGTATAGATAAAGTCGAAATGGGAATCCTGCCCATCCACCATTTCTCTCCCTTCCCTTCTGCATCCCTTCTGCCCCCCCTGTTTGTGTCAGCCTTTCCTCCTCTCTAGAAATCCCCCTCACTCATGCTTGTGGGACGACCTCATCTTGGAGTCCACATCCACGTCTCTCACCAAGGACAGTCCCGTCTCCCTGCAGAGCCCAGTGAGGATGGGTGAGCCCCGAGCCCGACCTCCAGCTCTGCAGCGCCAAGCAGGTACCAAGGGGCGAGGGGAGAATGGTGCACACCTGTGAGTAGCGATAGGGCTCGTTTTCCTCCCAGCTCAAAAAATTCAGCTTCTCCTGCTTGCTTGCTTTAAGATCAGGAATAAGCCTGGATTTTGTGGGGGAGGAAGAAAAGACATTAAATTTTAGCAAAGAGAAGAATGGGTGTTTGTGAGATATTTACTGCGTGGGTAAGAAGAACCAGGGAGGCTGAAACTGCAGGAAGACAGAATCCACTCTGGGGAATGTGTAATCCTCCATTAAAAGCTGGACCTCTGGCTCATTCCTTTCCCGCACTTGTCCCTCCTGGCTATTTAACTTACAAGCTTTTTGGGGCAGAGACTATCTGTACAGCTCTAACACAAATCCTGGGAGGTTTTCACTTGGGTCTTTACAGCTGTCGGCGGGGTAAAAAGGAAACTGTGCTTTAACAACACACAACACAGGTCAGAGACGTAGCAGCTGGACTCAAGGGAAGACTGATTAAAAGGCTCTGCCAAAGTCATCCCTTTAGGCACTGGCACAATTGAGGCATCCTACTTGCCACATCCTATGTCCTGTATGTGAAGTAAGAGTCATGGAGAGACAAAAAATAACCTGCTAGAACAACAGAAGTAAAGGAACCTGTTTCCATGCAGAAGACTCTGCAGCCTTTAATGACTTACATTGCATGTGAAAGGCATCTAACTCTTTGACTGTCTCCTCATTCTCAAACATAAATATAAATCCACCCAAGACATGCCTTAGATCTGGTCTGTGGGCAGCTGACTAAAACCAGACCAGAAGCTTTCAGGCCAAATTCATCACGGAGCAACTCCATTGACTTCAGGGCTGTTAAACTGCAGAGGGATTTGGCCTGCTGCTTTTAATTGTAGTCACAAACCCAACTGCAGCCTGATGAGCAGAAAATAAGATGTTGTAAGAATCATGCACTCCTCTATACTGCAGAAGGGAAAACGTGCAGGAGCAAGAGCCTTAGCTGGACTGATCCCAAAGCCATATTGTTTGGAGGACTGGGAATCTGGAGCAGTCCAGATGTCTGTGTTCTGTTTGCACCAGCATCAGATCTAAAGTACTGTGACATCCAGGATCAGTTCAGCATCAGGCAATTTGCTCATTAATTTCATCTATAAATCATATTCCTGCTTTTAAAATGGCAAGGACAATAAAACACACAGTAAAAGGTATGAAAGATGCACAGACACATACGGTGAGGGAAAATGTTTGCAAAGACAGCGTTCTAGGTATAAAATAATTTCCAAAACTATATAGAGGGCATATAACAGTCTCCTAGCGAGAGTTGTCAAGAAGGGATCATCAGTACAGCCATGCAAACTTCATGAGCTCAGGGACTCTAGTAGAGGTTGGCAAAATGCAGTAAAGGACCACTGAAATACAGTCACTCCTGGGGAGGAATTCAGCATCTTACTAGTGGTGCTCAGCAATTAAAGTTCCTCTTTAAGTCCCCAGCACTTAAGCATGTGCTGAACTTTAGCACATGCTTAAATCCTTCTCTGTTCAGGAATGGTTGAGTCCATGACTAATGAAACAAAAAAGATAATTCATGAATGTTCAGTCCTTCTTTGGAAGATTGGAGTTAAATATGCAGCTCTCCTACTAGTGTCTTTCAATATTTAAATGCAAAAGAAACCAAAACATAATCACTGAAGAAGTTTTAACAGTGATAAGAATCGGTATATCTGTTATCTCCGTGTTAGGATTTGCAACAGCTTTATAGGTGTGAAAAATGGAGTTGAACCTGATGAACAAAGTAACAATATTCTTCTTATAATTTACAGGAACACACACACATAAACACATATCTATCTGTGTATCTGTAATACACAGTACCTGGTATATAAAAATCTTATTGCCAAATTGAATACCAAATAATAAGTTCAGCTGACAGAAACATGAAGATCAGTGTTAGATGGCACCCAAAGGAAGGCAGAATTTCCAGCAGGAAATTGCTCACTATCCCACCGTGTTTTGGGGGGAATTTGTAGGATGCATGAGAATCGCTGGGACATTTTGAAAGTGTGGCTATATATATCCTGGGGGGATCTGGGCCCTGATGAGGGATGTGGCCTTTTTATTTTCAGGGCATACATCTGAGCTGAACTCAGTTAAGAGTGCTGAGCACTTGGACATTTCTTTTGCTTTCTAAGAACTCAGCAGAGGAGAAAATGGGTTTCTAGGTGGTTTGAGGCGAGCAGGAGAGAGAAGAGAGGCTGACAGGCTCTTCTAGGCGCCGTGCTGTGGTGCCACATCGTAGTGTGAGATCGGGACCAGAGGAAGGGAGCGTAAGGCAAGAACCAACTGTGAGGAGCAGCGAGGCTGCAGAAGGCCTCCTCTGTGCAGGTCCAGTGTGGCTTCGTTTGGCAGAGCATCCTTCAGCCTCGGGGCCAGGGCTGCCCTCCCAGGGCTGTGTCAGGCCACGTGGACATGGTGCAGCGGCTGCCCTCAGGCAGCAGGACAAGAGAAATTACAGGGACTTAACCGAGACCCGGATGTCTGGGGACACGAGGGGGAAGAAGCTACATTAGGAGGCAGTTTGGAGAACATCTCCAGAGCATTTGAACAGTTTGGCTGAAACACCGGAGCTGTGCGGGGAATTACTGGCCTCACAGTGCATGTGAGGTGCCAGATGACTGGGGGCTCGCTTCCCCAAGCTTGTCACTCCCCTTTAGGTTTCTCGGAGCACGTTTCCCTTCGGAGGCACCCCTCCTCCCTCAGCAGTCACGCAGCCCGGGGCAGCCCTCGCAGTCCCTGGCAGTGGCGCTTTCTTGCCAGCTGGCAGGGGCAGCCGATGGGCAGAGGCGGCCGCCTCTCTCCTGAGATGCAATGGGCGACAGGCGTCACTGCCGCAGACACCGAGGGACACCCTTCCCAGTGTCCCCCGTGGCCAGGAGGGGTGGGAAGCCGCTGCCCTGTTGGTTGGAGCTGCCCAGCAGCGGGAGGAAACCCTGCAGCTGGCAGAGTGCAAAAGACTGCAGGCAGACACAAGCTCCCTTTGATAGCTCTAAGAGCCAGAATTAATCGGATTATGGATAAATTACTGATTGGCCTTACCTGAAAAGCTGGTCCTGGGATCTCTACTTGTGAAGAGAAGGCGATGTTTTAGACTGCCTCCAAACCCAGGCTAATCTGGTTCTTCCATGGACAGAAATGCTCCATCATAAACTTTGTCTGGAAATGAAGCCATCAGCTGTGTTATTCTGCATGGGTCCCGCACGTTCAGAGTGTAACCTGATGGTTTTGCTCAGGGGCCTTAACTGGCACTGCCCATCCCTGCTGGGTTTCCTATGGAGCGCTGTCCCAAAGGTACCTGCAGTGCAGTGCTCCTGCTTCTCCAAAGGGAAACACACACCTCTGTGTACAGAAAGGAGCCAGATCGGAAGCCTCTCCTATGTCAAAAGGGGAGGATCAAGTCCCATGAGCCTGATGTTAGTCTGTCCTGGTCAAGATGCTAAAATCAGCAGGTAACTTGTATTGCCTCTCAATATAAGATTTGGACCCTCTTATATTGGGCTGAAAGCACCCATGGGAAAGGAACAGTACCTTATTCAAGGGCATGGGGAGAGATGCTGTAGGGGCATAGGGGGGACAGTGATTTGCTTCAAGAGCAATACAAGGCCCAGGCCCTCTATGCCTTCAAAAAAAGCTGCTAAAAATGGGCTGTTCTTTCAGCTCTGAGGGCAGGAATTAAAAAAAAGAAAAAAACTCATCTCCCTGTGCCTGTGCTGCCACCTCCCTCTTTCTCCTTTGCTTGCGACAGACAGCTCGGGCTGTGAAGACGTGGTGCTGAGGTGAGTGTGTGTGTGTGTGTGCGTATGCACACGCCTCTTGGTGCGATTCCTCCTTCCTTGCCAAAACATCTCCTGCTGTTTATTTATTTATTTCTCTCTGATAACGGAGGGGATCGCGTTTCCGGAAGAGTGCCAGCAGATGATACGAGCCCAGGACTGATACTGCCAGCAAACCCATGCCAGCCCTTTCTGCCGGAAAAATTTCATTTTTTCCAGAAGGAAGCCATGAGTGTGAAGCAGAATCCAAATCCGATTTCTCGGCATTTTTTGTTATCGCTCAGCAGCCCACCAGGTGGGGCAATGGAGGGAGCTCACTCAGCTGCAACTCAGTGCCTTAATCCAATTTACAGCTTCTCTTGGAGAGATAATTACAGCCCTGAAACCAGTTAGCACTGTACAAAGAGGCTCTCGAACCAAAGCCCCGATCCTGTCTTTCAAATATTCACCTAGAGTGTCAGGGATGCTTTGGAGAGGGAGGGGGCACTTGAGCTAAGCCACTGTGAATGGAGAAGCGTGTACACAACGCCCCTCCCCGGGACACATGTGCCTCACTCGCACACTCACGCAGGTTTCCCAAAGCCCCACGGGGAGTGACAGCGTGGGATTGTCACCCCCTGGTTCTCCAGCTCTGGACACCAGGGCAGTGGGAGGTTGCAAAGCCTTCTCTGCCAAGCACTGCTGGCGGACTGAGGGGGCGAGATGATGGGCAGCCTGCGGTGGGTGAGGGGAGATGAGGCTGCTCCTGCAGTCACCCTGAGGAAGCCAAACCTGTTCAATTTTCCCCCAGTGATCAGTAATAGCACTTGGTTTAATACTAAGGTGCAACCTCTCCTTGCAAAGACACCACAGGCTTCCAGCATCTTACACACTGAGCGGGCAACCCCTGCAGTTGCCTCCTTCCTTACATTTCACAGCAGCTGAGCCTGAATTTTGCACACCTGGTTATCCCTCCACTTGGCCTTCATGCAGCTGGCCAGACATGGCTCTAAGCTGTGGAGCTGCAGGGCTGCCCCTGGATTCACAAGCTGTGAAGAGAAGGAGGCTGGGGCTTGCTGTAGCAGGGCAAAAGGCAAGCAGAGGGATCTATGCTCCATGCAGATCTCAAAAAATATCCTTTTCAGCACTACAGCCCTTCCCCATCACAAGACCCAACAGGTGACGCCTCTCCCATCACCGTCACAGCATTGCCTTGTGCACCCAGAAAGAAAACATCTGAGAAGCTGAGCAGTGGTAAAGTCTGTGCTGTAGATACCTTTAAGATTTCCTGTTGTACTCGCACAGTGATGTGTGAGGAAGGGGACATGCAGCCAGCATCTGCCTTGTGACATTTGGTGATGGACATACTGGACTCAATACGCAAATTATCAAGGATGAAGCCTGGGGCTTCAGTGGGTTTCCTTAAGCCACATTAACTAAGATGTAAGCTGTGAATTAACCTCCTCTGGCTTAAAGATTCTGATCTTCATCACTCTGATGTGATTCTGGTAGACCTTCCTTGCGAGTGATTTTCACTCTGACTGGCATAGCTCAGAGAAGAACCCAGCCTTGGGATTTAAGCATTAAAAGTGAACAGAAAAGCAGAAGTAGATTCCTGGTGGCAGGAATGACAGCTGGTGTAGGAGCAATTGGAGGTCAAAACACATAGAGTGTAAGTAATCCACTGGGGAGTATATACCCCCTCCCCAATGCCTGGTTCATAGCAGAGGCCGATCTGTTACCACCAGCTGAACAGCTGGAAGTTCTGTTCTGGGAACTACTCCTCTAGATGTGGATCTGGAAGGTCTCCCAGGAAAGAAGGGCAGCCAGTATAGCTGTGAGTGTGTCTGCCACAAAGCACCAGCTCAGGGGCCGAGGGGAACTTTCCTTCCCTGCCTCACACAGAACTGAAGGAGTCAGGCTGGCTCCCCGGCAGAACATCCCCTTCCAACAGGCCAGAAAGGCCACGGCAAGTCTGCAGTGACAGAGCTTTCCCTGGGGAAAAATAACCTTTTTGTTGTTGTTGTTGTTCTTCAAACATTCCATCACAAGCAGAGAGTGTACTTGATTCCAGGTTCAAGCCCTCACTCTTCCACTCCTTTCCTCTGTGTCCTTGGCCAAGTCTCTCCACTCAGCATCAACACTTGACAACAGGCACTGTCTCTCACTGGGTGTGCCCGCGCTGGCAGGTACAGTCAGAGCTGAGCTCTGAAGCATGGCAGTATGCAGGAGCAGTTGGAGATGGCTGGATGCAAGAGGCATGGCTTATTTGTTCATGTGTAGCCCCAGAGGAACGTGCCTAGACATAGGAGCTTGTGGACCTGGGTTGGGCTATTTTGCAGGGCAGACATGTCCCCCATATGGGCTTGTATCTGAATGGATGTTATTTTGTAAACGATGGATGCTATTTTGATTGGAGCCTCCCAGCTATTACCAGGACTCTCACTCCATTTGGAAAGTCTTTGGTCTCTGAAGCATTTGTAGAAACACGTCTTTCTTGTAACACAAGCCCATTGCTAGGCCTCGAAATGTGTATCTGCTGTGTATTGGATACTCACACACTGGACAAGTTTATGAACTCCCCAGCTATCCTGGTAGGTCCTCACTCTGGCAGTAGTTGCAATGTGAGGGCCATAAATATATTCCATGAGAGCAGCTGCTTATATTTCCTAGCAGTGTATTAGCATCTAATCCTCTTAGCTTCTTCATCCTTTTTGCATAATATTATTGTCCAGTAATATCAAACACAGAAGGTCTATTTCGAACCATGATGTTCCTCCTTTGATTCGGGTCTTCTGAATCGATGCTTTAGCCATAGTGCTTGGCTTTTCCATTGACTGCTCCTGTGGCATTTCTGACCCGCTAGGAATGTGGCTAAAGGGCAGCTGGAGCTTTCCTACCTAGTAAACCTAGGGCAAAGTGTGGTTCATCTGAAACATTGCCTACCACTCATGGGGATGCCACCCCTTGTGCACGTGATATCCATTTGGTTTTCATAGCACGGCTCCGCCAGAACCAGTCATCCTCCAAGAGTGTAACAGGGATATCTTACACAGTTGATTTGCTTGTGTAGATGCCAGCAAACACCTGGAATTTCCTGTATTTAAGAAGTCATTTAATCTGCCTCTCTAATGCAGCCACCTCTAATGTGGGACACAACCGCCCCATTAACAGGCTATTATATGGTTCCTTGGGAGGTCTGGAGAGAAATGAACTATATTGGTCTCAGCAGTCAACTGAGTTGAAATCCATGGATTCCTTCACTTGCATCCATTTGGCATCTGGGACATAATATTTAACTGTTAGCAGCAGAGAGACCCAGGCACATGAAATCACCATGCTGATTGTGCCAGGGCTGGAGACCCACTTGCAGCAAATCAAAGCACTGGACCAATGCTGATCCAAAGGGGAGAGCAAGGCATTAGCACTCTACTTCTTACCCGTTCACAAGCTCCATGATGGATGGTTGTACCCACTTCCCCTATCACAACACTGATTGCACCCCAAACTAGATTGTATTGGAAAAGTCCAGGAGATCTTGCAGTCCCACATTATATCATGTCTTGGGAACAACTCTGACCAATGACACCTTCTCCTCTGGAAGACACTATGGACTCTTCATCTCAGAGGCATTTTCCAATAGACAGGCAAAATCCATAGCCATTAAAGGAGTGCTGGTAAAGTAATTAGTATTAAATTGAATTACTGTGCTTGGGCTTGAGGGTGTTCTGTTGTTGGTTTTGGTTTTTATATTGTTGTCTGGTTCTCTCAACACTGAAGAAGCTAGGGGACAAAAGGGGCTGGACCCCTGCTAGGTGGAGGGGCGTGAATCCAGCAGCAGCAGATCAGGAGGCTGGCTTTAACCATGACCTTTTACAAGTATCTTTTAAAGAGTTTCTTACACTAAGCCAAATTCTGGAGGCCTTGCTTATCTCAGAATGTCATGACTAGGCCTGGAGTCTTTTGTCGAAGTTATATGCCTGGATCTGTGGAGGAAAATTTAATAATCTCCGCTGGAACGGCACTGCCATTAAAAAGCACTGGAAACACAGAACTAGAGATTATTGAAAAAGAACAGAGGGAAATTAAAACAGTCACCTCTTGTCAACCTGGTGACTTCAAAGGGCACTGAATGGCTCCAACCTGTGACATCTCAAAAGCTGTGGTTCACATAGCCTCAAACTGGGTACCTAATCCTTTTTGGAAACCTCACCTTTTGCTTCTGGTCTAGCTTTGTCTAGACTCAGAAAGCAGCTGCATGTATGGACGAGAGAAAAGCTGGATGTTCATCTGGAGTAAACTGGTTAGGATCCCCTGTTCCCAGCAGCCAAGTAAGGGTTGGGAGGGAGGGACAGCATGATGTTCTCAAACCTCCTTTGGCTGGTGTAAATGGTAACCTAAAGGATGACGGGAATTTCCCCCCTCTCTCTCATTGTGGTCTGAGTCAGGAATATTGCACTGAGAATGGTGGAGCTGAGTAAAACAGAGCACTGCAGCCAGAGCAGCTGCCAAGCAGCCATCAGGCAAGACTTTGTCAAGACACAGGGACCTGGGCTAGGACCCAGCAGGTCCCTGTGGGTTCCTGACCCCTTCCACTGGGCCCAGGGCTCTTCCCATCTCTCTGGCAGCAGCACAGCCCCCCCCAGGCCTGCTGCTGCCACTGAGCTGTGCGGCTGGAGGGGATGGCACATTGAAGCAATTTGCCAGGCTGCGTGACAATTACTGACACAGATGCTCCTGTGTCAATATGGGCTCCTCTCTCCGTTCTTGTTACAGCGATGGGTGTGCCTGGCGGGGACTCCTCTCGGCACAGGCCAGTAGGATTATGGGGTTGGGAAGGGGCCATGTCTGCCTGGGCTTGCGAGGGCAGAAGTTGTCCCTGCTTCCGCCCCTCCTCTAGCCTGTTTGTCAGGGTCTCCAGCTGCCTGCCACCCCCACACATTTCCCCCTATCCCCCGCTACCCAAATACTGTGGCTTTCTCTCTGCAGCATCCCTGCCTTGCTGCCTGTTTGGTGGTTAGGGATGAGGAAAAGGGGCAGCATCCAACATACTTCTCCTGCCAAAAGCTCTGCGTCCCTCGTCCCGCTCCTCCTTTCAGCTTCCTCTCCTCTCCCCCTGCCCTAGTTGTGCCCCTTTTAACTGGGATATCAGTCATTGCCCAAGTGCCAGTACATTACATCCTCCACAGACACAAGAGAGGTGAGATCGGGCAATTTTTAAGAGGGTCAGGACAGGCGTAACAAATTACAGACAAACTCTTTCACCCTCTTAGCAGTTCTGGGATCCATCTTGCCCTGCCAGTTTTTTGACCGGCGTCAAAGTCTGTATGTTTTTGCCGGCCAAAGCCTGAAATGTAAGGGAAATGCTTGGATCCAGTATTCAAATGTCATCAAAACCCATCCAAACAGAGAAACGTTATCAAGTTGATGCAAAGACCTCAGCCAGACGCTGTTAACAGTACATATTGCCATCACCCAGCACACGCCATTGTCCTCCTGAATGCCTTGGATGACTCCAAGACCCCTGCGGATGTGGCGCAACTATTGATCAGGTCTGTATGGGCACAAAGGTCCCTTCCCTGGCTGCAGCTTTAGCACCAGGTAGAGAGACAAGCAGTCTTGGGCCATTTGCTGTCCAGAGCTGCCTGACCTTGTGTCTGCAGCGGAGGCCTAGAAGGGCTGTGTTCAGGTGTGCTGAGCCTATGCCTCACGGCTGCACTCTCACCGGTGCCTGTCCTGAATTTGGACATGGCAGTCAATGCTGAAGGCTGAGTCATGAAGCACTCTGCCAGACAGACTTCTTCCAGCACATCTTGAGGTGATTTGAGATATTACTGCTTTCATTTGCTCTTCTTTGTTTGCTACTCCCTGTCTCCATCATGGGAGCTCCATTGTCCCGCTCCCCCTAGGCTGGAGCAGCTGAGGCGCAGCCACGTGTTGCCCTCTGCCAGCTCAGCGATGGCAGATGGGTCTCCAGGAGAGGGGCAGTAGGACCAGCAAGCTGAGAGGAGATCACATCTGTGACAGACCTCATTGCCCACAGCCCAGTGCAGCCCCACCAGAATGGTGTCTGCTAGCACATGCTACGTAACACCGGGCCTTTCCCTTTCCCTCTAGAGAAGGCCACCATTGGCTTAACTCCAGGACAAAACCACCTCCGGCTGTATCCTTAGTGCCTTCTGCCCTCTGAGGAGGCCAGAAAACGGGGCTGCCATTCTTGCCAGTGCTGCACCAAACCAAAGAGGTCTCCCTCAGCCCCAAACCAGCTTCCCTCCCACCCCTCCTCTGCTGAAAAAAAGCTGTACTGCTGCTTTAAATGTGGTGCATGTTAAAAAAAAAATTGACAAGCTCCCTCACTCTCAAAAGAGTGAGAAATTTTCATTGATTGATTTCTTCATGGCTTCTTAAACAGATAATTAATTCACCGTGAACCTGCGGACACACCGTCGTGAGTCGTTAATATTGTAAATTCACATATACTTCAATAATCGCCTGACCCCCCCGTCACCCCGAAAAACAGATAGCTGTGCAGCGAGGAGGAGGGGAATGGGGGGGAATCGATTTTCGAAGACATGAAGGGATCACCCAGCAAAGGGAAGCTATTGATTCTCTTTTATAAGACACCGCTATAATATTTATTCTTTTGTAAACAGAATTAACCCAGCATCATGGGTCATTCCTATCGAACAACTTTCCTCTCATGTGCACAGCAATGCTGATTGTATCAGATGAGGTAGAAACATCCAAACTGTACCACCCACCCTGGCCCGCACCTCAGCATCCGCTCAGCTCGCGCTTGCCGGGTCTTACCGCCATGGCGCAAACCCAGCTGGCGCCGGGCTGGCCGCAGCAGGGCTGGGGCTGTGCAGGTATTAGCAGCCTGGGAAGCAGCCACGCTTTTCTGACCAAGTGCTGCTGGCACCGTGGTGGTCCTGGGATGCCTCATGCTAAGGGGGACGTGGCTGGGGGGTCCAGCGGTTGGAGCTCCGGCCCCGTGCTCGTGGTGGATGGCTGAGCTGAGACTCCTACCTGCCAACAGTCGCTGATAGAGGAAAGGAAAGGGGGAATTATAACACAAAGAGGAACTTTTGTCCATCCCCTAACCCTCTCCAACTCTGGAGAGGTTTCTCCCCCTCAGACCCTCCACAGTTGCCCACAAGCCCGCCCAGCAGCAGATGGGGCAGCAGTTGGTGTAAGGACCCCATCACATTCAATCTCCTCTCTGCCCACCCGTGGCAGGGGATGCAGACCGAAGGGTCCATGCAGGGCATCACACCCCAGAGCCCTGACTCTCGGTGGCCCGCACAAAGACAGCATGGGGACAAGAAGCAATAGGGCTGCCTGTAGCTGAGGCACAAGCTGCTGTTTCTGGGGGAACAACTGCATTTCATCCAAATGAAAGATCACCTCAGAAGGAAATAAAAACCTTGATATCAAAAGTGACAAGTTAATGCCAAGGGGAGGCTTTGGGATCAAGCGTCCCAAGGAAGAGCCAACAAGATGAGATTTAGTCTGGGAAGGATCTGTAAATCCTGGCTAGAGCTGCTTTCCTTCCTTATGTTTATCTGCATAAACATAGCATCTCACTTCTTCATAAGGGACTAGTCATACACTGTCACTCAAGTCTTTTGAAGATGTGTCTGTGTGGGACACCAAAATGTGTTTTGAGTAGAAAAAAAATGCAAAACTTTGCCTTGGTTACAGACACACCTGGGGTCTGGAGAAGTCTGGAGGATGTGACTGTGAAACTCCCGGCTGCCCATCAACTCCTGAATTGCCCATCAACTACCACCAAGAAGTCCAAAGCAGACAGAAACTGCAACAAAACATGGGCTTCCTTTCATTTGCCTCCCAAATGTGAAACCACGTTTTCCAGCAAGGTCTTCCCAAGAACTTGTAATTCCAGGATCTGTTTTGCAAGAGCCACCAACATGCCATGACAGGTATCATTCAGATTTTTACAAAAAAGAAAAAAAAAATCACGTCTCGGCCACGTTTCATGGGCTAAACCCAGATCTAACCACCCCAGAGCCTGTGGGGTGGAGAGGTGGCTCGGGGGTTTTAAGCTGTGAGCATCCTCTCCGAATGGACCCTTACGAAGGTGGCCGAGCCCCCCAGCCCCGCAGCCTGGGCGATGGTGGTGCCAGGCGGGACGCGTTTGCTTTGTCCCGGGCTGGCAGCGGTGGGACGGCCCCGTGCCTGCCCC
>NW_009205289.1:0-21044 GCF_000690835.1 Fulmarus glacialis
CCTGCCAGGTTAAACCACGACACTAACCTACTTCTGTTTCTGATTTCTTTGACTGTCCTTCCTTGGATGGGCATTTTAGGCTAGTATAATTGTTTTGCGTGTTAATATCTATTGCAAGGCTCCACAAAATAGTGAAGTGGTATTACGTGATGACTGAATATACTGACTGACTAACTTTTGCCAAGGACGTGCAGGTTTTTTCCTCCTACTTTTTAGGATTGAATTATATCTGCTTTTAAGTTCCAGGAAAAATTAATTTTCCAGCATATTTGTTTACAGTATATTAAGTGAAGTAGATCGTCTGAAAATGACAACATACTCTTTCTTTTTCCCCTCCCCTAATTTCTTATAGAATACAGAATATTGTGGGTTTACTATGTATGTTTTAATATTAAACTTACATTAAACCATTCTCAGCTATCATTTCTCACAGAAGGAAATATTTTTTCCTCAGTATAACTTCTAACTTTTATTTCAGTGTTGTGTGCTTTAGGCAATAAAATCTCATAAATATATCTGACTTACATAAACACAGTTATTTTGTAAGCAATCATAAATAGGAACCATTCATTAATAATAAGCTTACACTATCAGACATTCAAAAACATTCTGAAAACATGTATTATAAAATTTTAAACCTGCATACTAAACTTCCAGTGATTAAAAAAACCCCAACATATAAAATAGGAAACAGTTAGTACTGGCTAATTTCTTATTCATTAATGCCAAACTTTTGAGCATTAGTTGGTTCAGAAGACCAACATGTGTTTCTCACCAGCTCAATTTCTTTATAATTTCTATAAATGTGATTGTATTTCTCTCTGCTTTACTCTGGAAATAAAAAATGCTCATTTCATGGTTAACCTCACTATCATCTGAGTAGTTGGGTCCATAATTTATTTTCATGTTCTCTGCATACAGGTTTAAAGAAAGCCTTTCTGATATGCTTTATTTCATGTTATCCACAATAAGTAATAAACCACATGTTCTTGTTCTGTGTGTATATCTTGTGCAATGTAAAATCTTGATGTAACTGTTTAATGAAGTCTCTGACATTTCTTTCAGTTCATAGTATAGAATATTGAGGGTGAGCTCAAAGGTAAGGTATTCTCACACAGTCACCCATGTGTGTGAAGCCGTCAGTTAAGTGCAAATTATCTTAATTCAGCAGAATGCATAGCTCAGCAGTGTTTTTCTGAATGTCTAGTGGAATAAGACAGTTCTTCTAGGAGCTATTTTCAGTTTATTTTTAATTATTTTGAGGAAATAGCCCTCAAATGGAAATTTAGTTTGGCTCTCAGACTGTTAAAATTATATGTAAGCTGAGCCTTTTTAACACGAGTTTTAATCCGCATGTCCTGCCTCCTCTCATTCATTTTATGTAAATCAGACTTGAACTGACATTAGAACTTTCAAACACTTTCAACTATGCTTCAGCCTGAGTAGGCATTTCTTTAACCAACAGTTGGACCCAAACTATTAAAAAAACCTATCAAATATCTTATAAAGAAAAAGATGCCTTCATATATAAACGCTATAGCAAATTAAGCAGCTTTGGTATTATTTCAAAGGAATAACATAATAAACAACCTTCTTCTTGAGGATGACACTTTAGAAACAGATATATTAACTTGTATTTGCGAACCTCCTTTCTGAATTATTCTATGTACTTCTTTTCCATCATGATGAAACTATTTTCTTCATGTTTTTGAGTAGCTATTACTTATCTCTTCTTTCTTCCTTAGGTTTTCCCCTCTACTTTCCCTTTTTCCCCTACTTTTATCCATACTACTTAAGACAAATTCAGTATTATTACTTCATACCAGTCTGGGGATGAGGGTCCAGGGGTTTAAACACACACCCTCTTTTGGAGGAAGATGGCACAAATCTTCTCATTGTTGAAGCAATTTCTTATATAGGACAGTATTTCAGCATAGGCAATTTTTAGACGTAAATTTCAAATGGTTTTCATTAAACTTACTGCATGATGTGCTCTACCTGTCACAACAGAAAACCAGAAACTATTTATAATGAAGTATTTCATTGTGCTTTTCTCATATTTCTTGTTGTGTGAATAAATTTGCAAGCTGAAATAGCAAGCAGCTCTCCCCCCACTGCCCCAACAGAGATAAACATTTTTAAATGCATCCAAGATAAATTTGGAGTACTGTAATTGGCAGCTATTTTGGGTCTGATCTATCAAAATCATTGACATTTTGCCATTGATTTCCATGAGAAGTCACTTCATCAGTGCTATCACTGTAATAAAAATAAGTACTTGTTATGAAGTGGGCTGGCACGAAAGAGGTTTTCAACATCATAACAAATATAAATATGCAGTTTCTATGTTGTCTCACACAACCTAATCGTTGAATCTGTATGTTTGAAATAATTGGGAAAACACGTCAGTGAGCAACTCAAAACAATGTTCATGTGCAAGCATTCTTTCTAGTCTATAAACAAGGTTTTCTCCTATAGGTTGTTTAAATGGATTCACTGAATCTGTCATTCATATTTACTTGTCCAACAGCAGCATCTTTGTAGAAATAGTGGAAAGATAATTTGATCTGATTATTGCTTCTGTTTCCAAGACTAATTAGCTCTCGAGTACATTGTGGTTTCTTCTAGATATTACTTTTATTTGGCAGTGGGAGAGGACTTATATTCTAATCAGAACCAGAGGTCACTGGCCCCTGTAGTTCTTCATGGCTTTAACTCACTCCTCATAGTCTTTTTCCCTTTCTGGGACCAGGATAGGTCTTCATAGGTGCCTGCTGCTAGCAGTCATAAAATAATTTGAAAAGAAGCATTATAGAGGAAACTATAAATGGTCTAAATGCATTACTAGCTTACTAAAGTCGCTGAGTTGCTACACAGGAGAGCCAAGATAGGACCACAGTACCACAGATCTTCATAGGACTTGTCTCGTGAAATGATGATAGTTCTGTGCCAAGTATCACTGAACTCCAGAGCAGACATCATATCATTACAAGCCTTGTGCTTCAGAAGCCATAACTGAGACTTGAGTCAGACTAGTCTATATCTTCTCAGAAAGGTGAGAGCCCATACTGGGTTGTCATGGTTCAACCCCAGCCCGCAACTAAGCCCCACACAGCCGCTCGCTCACTCGCCCCCCGTGGGATGAGGGAGAGAATTGGAAGGGTAAAAGTGAGAAAACTCACGGGTTGAGATAAAGACAGTTTAACAGGTAAAGCAAAAGCTGTGCACACAAGCAAAGCAAAACAAGGAATTCATTCACTCCTTCCTATCGGCAGGCAGGTGTTCAGCCATCTCCAGGAAAGAAGGGCTCCATCATGCATAGCTGTGACTTGGGAAGACAAACACCATCACTCCGAACATCCCCCCTTCCTTCTTTCCCAGCTTTATATGCTGAGCATGATGTCATATGGTAAGGAATATCCCGTTGGTCAGTTGGGTTAGCTGTCCTGACTATGCTCCCTCCCAGCTTCTTGTGCACCTGGCAGAGCACAGGAAACTGAAAAGTCCTTAACTAGTGAAAGTATAACTTAACAACAACTAAAACACCAGTGTGCTATCAACATTCTTCTCATACTAAATCCAAAACACAGCACTATAGCAGCTCCTGGGAAGAAAATTAATTCTATCCTAGCTGAAACCAAGACATGGGTGAATCAAGATCATTTGCTTTAACTTTTATTTTTCAGCTTTGCTTTCTCAAGGCAGCATAGTAGCTGATCTAGAAATGCACACAATGTTGAACAACAGAAGAGCATTTGTGAACATGTTACAATAGTCTGAATATCCCTTGAGTCCATAGCATCTTCTTTCTCCCAGTACAAAAGTCTTTAAATTATCCTTTGTCTATGGCATTGCCTTTGAAATAGCCTCACTATTTCAAAGTAATACTATCCCTTTACAAAGAGTCTCTGGATCATTCATTAAAGTAGGTTTCCATTGATTTAAAAAAATGTAACTTAATTCTTTAAAATATTTATGAAGTCATTGTTATAGAATATTAGTCATAATATTAGTCTATAGTCATAGACTTCCAGCAGCAATGACAACTTCTGTGTTAACAGTTTCCAGACTAATATGCAAACTTCAGAAGTTCAAGTATGCAAGGCAACCATCTCTTACAGAGCACTAGACATTTTAATAAAATATATCTAGCTTTTATAAAGCCATTCACCTGGGAGGACTTGTGTTCTTTGTGGCCTCACATTCTTCTTCTCTGCCTTCCATCACTGTGGCTACAGGGCAAGCAGGATCAGCATGATGATCCACCAGATTAATCTGCTAAAACTAATGCCATTTTTTCTACTGGATGAGTGGCTCTGACTCTCCCTGGACCTGCTGGTCATTGGAAGAGGGAAGCAGTGGTCAACTGAGGGATCTGGAGACTAGTGGTTAGATCAGCATAAAATGGAACTGTATCTTGGTCAGGACCTGAATATCTATCTAAACAGACACAGAGCAAATGCAAATAGTAATATGTTCTTGGCTAAGATCTTTCATTTCCACAGAAAGTGAAGTCGTGTCTTCTGTGACCAGCAAATTTCTTGCTATACCTCTAAAGACTTTCAAAACAAGTGATGGGTTGCTATTGCTGGCTCTTCATTACTGGGCCATACCTCTTGCCCTCTCCAGTCTTTCAAACTTGAGGAGAAGATGTACAAGAGGGGAGAAGCTGTCTGCACGTGTTGAATGTCTTGGTGGGAGCATTCATTGACTAATCACTGACATTTCTTTTGTGCATCGTACTGACATCTACATGGCAATTCATTCTGCTGCTACTGCACCATTATATATAAGAAGTGGGGAATGGCTAGATGTTTCCAAATTGCTTGTCAACCTTTTAATTTGTAGCTGTTGGTTTTGTTAATGGCTAAGCAACCTGCTGTGAACTTTTGTCATTAAAATAGCTTGTAACACAGGCAGCTGACAGTATTACTTGAATTTACACCTTTCATTTGAAGGCTATGTCAGAAAAAAAGACTTGCTTGTTTTCTTCTAACTAGAATACTAGCCTTTTGTATGCTAACATATTAAAATCTGCATTCAGATAAAATTTTATTTCAACCTAAGAAATATAATCTTTCAGCAACAACAGGAGAATAATGCCGAAAGTCAGTTTCTTCTCTGGTCAAAAATCTTGTTGATAGTTATTGTATGATAAGCAGAATAATGGCTGGTGTTCCTAACTTTTTATAAGCAGCATGGAGAGTTGACATTTTCAGAAATGACCAGCAAATGTGATGCCTTGATTTTTGTATAACTACTTTAAAATTAGTTTTAAAGTAGTGTCGACTACACCTCTAAAATGTTCCAATGTTGGCACCCACGAATATTAGTCCCTTCTTTTTTTCCCTAAATGCTTCTGTTTGTTTCTTCACTGGAATGAAAATACTCGTGTTTTTCACATGTGACTTCTAAATGTGAAAGTTTTCACAGAATCATAGAATCATAGAATCATTAAGGTTGGAAAAGACCTCTAAGATCATCAAGTCCAACCATCAACTCAACACCACCATGCCCACTAAACCATGTCCCTAAGCACCTCATCTACACGTCTTTTAAATACCTCCAGGGATGGTGATTCCACCACTTCCCTGGGCAGCCTGTTCCAAGGCCTGACCACTCTTTCAGTAAAGAAGTTTTTCCTAATGTCCAGTCTAAACCTCCCTTGGCGCAACTTGAGGCCATTTCCTCTCGTCCTATCGCTTGTTACTTGGGAGTAGAGAACAACCCCCACCTCACTACAACCTCCTTTCAGGTAGTTGTAGAGTGCGATGAGGTCTCCCTTCAGCCTCCTCTTCTCCAGGCTAAACAGCCCCAGTTCCCTCAGCCGTTCCTCATAAGACTTGTTCTCCAGGCCCTTCACCAGCTTTGTTGCCCTTCTCTGGACACGCTCCAGCACCTCAATGTCCTTCTTGTAGTGAGGGGCCCAAAACTGAACACAGTATTCGAGGTGCGGCCTCACCAGTGCTGAGTACAGGGGCACGATCACCTCCCTACTCCTGCTGGCCACACTATTTCTGATACAAGCCAGGATGCTGTTGGCCTTCTTGGCCACGTGGGGCCAAGACATATTTTATGACTGCAGAGGCAGTTTTCTTGTCAAGCAGAATCATGCATTTTGTGAATAAAATTTGGTTCATCTGTAGTTCCTTGTCCTTACTAACAAAAAGGAATTTTATTTCTTTTCAGCAATTATGCTATAAAATACTCTGGAATTGTTTGTATTTGTCTGACTGATATTTACAGCCAAAGTCCTCTCCTGAGGTTAGGCCCAGAACCCTCTTTGTTACTTTAAATATTAGAGCTTAGTTAATTTCTCCTGCCATAATGCACAGCTGGCACAGCAGAAAATGATGCTCATTTTTTTTATATAGCCTCTGTAGTTATACACTTACTTGCTTGGGACTATAAAAATAATGAGAGATCTTAGCTATATATCCTTTGCGGGTAGGAGGGGTTTGGGAATTGCAGGCAACGAGATGGGACACTCAGTTCCCTCTGTTCAGGCTGTGGCCCAGTGCAGCAAATAATGAGAGAAGAGAGTAGTGGGTATGTCGATAGCCTTGTAACAAAAATTTTCCTATGAAAGAGGGGTTTCCTGGCTTTCAGTTCCTATTTCTACGGCAGTTCTTTACCCTGTTCAGTGACTGCTTGGTGTAAAATCCCTTGCAGGATGGGTGAATAATTACAGGATTTAGAAAGTTGAAGGGAAAGGCAAGGATTGTGGGTAGAGGGGAAATAAGAGAGCAAAAAGTTGGAAGCAAGAGGTAGTGAGACAGAAAGTGCATTAAATAATTTCTGTCACTGTTAAGTACTGGAAGAATGTCTGATGGCATGTAATTCACAAAGACTAATAGCTCAGAAGATTAATAAAGTATTACCTAATCAAACAAGTGCATAATAATCCTCAAAGGTTGTATATCATTCTTACTGCTCAGGATAGTAAAAAAAAAAACCAACCCATATTAGTATTGTCCCTTAATCCCCAAGATCTTCTCATAATGAATCTAGCATCTCTAGATGTTCTACTGAAAATGACTCTTGCAAGATTTGAATGTAATTGTTTCCACGAGGAATTATTTAGCTAAAAGAGACGTAGCTAATGAATTTTAATTGCTCTCTTTACTTTTCATTTGAATAACTTTCTAACATATCTACGGGAAGTTATGAAATCTATGACCATTTAAACACAAAGACAAGTTGACTGTGCTAAACAAACCAATGTTTCCTCTCCTGTTTCATCCCAACACAAAAATGGCACTGTGCTGACTGCAGTTTGGCACAACGTGGATGCTCAGAGGCAAAGCAGCTTCACCCTGCCTTGTGACTTCTCTGATTCTGGTCAGAACCTGCCCTTCAGCAGAGCAAGGACAGCTTCGGTGGTACCTCTCTCGCACCCAGAGGGAGAGAGACAGAGATCCAGAAAAGAAGAGAAGAAGTAGTTAGCAAAATACGGGATAGAAAGAATGAAGGTGACCTATCTAAGGTTGTACAAAATAAGCTTGTAAAATCTTGACCTGGGTTATGAAGATGACACAGCTATTGAACCTAAACTGGGCAGATAGATAGAGGAGAACTCCATGTACATAGCTGGGTGCAAAACAGTTTCTTGCAGAGCTATTGAATGTTTTCTTCATGTCTCACCTAATTCTTAGGAGCATGGACTTCTTTATGATCAGTAGAGACTGGTGAGCATTTTCCAAAGGCTGGGTGGGTGTTCATCTCCTTTGGACAGGTTGGTCCATGACAGAGGGAGCCAAAATTCCAAACTCCTACTGATGAAATTTAGATGAGCTTAATCTAGTTCTTTGCATCTTTTGTCTTTATAAATCCTTATCAACAGAGAATCTGAGTCTTTAAAGAGCTCTTATTTGCTTGTGTATATTATATATACATTTCTGCATGATCTCCCACTCCAGAATCACACAGTGTTTTGTTAGTAATGTTTCTTTGATTAGCTGAAGATTTCTTAAGGGGCTATAATAAACATTGGGTTTTTTTCCAAAATTTGAGTAATATTAACATTGTTTAGACCTTGAGTTGAATCAGTGGTACACTGAGCATAAAGGAATTATCTTTGATCCTGTTGTGAGGAAACTATAGTACATAATAATATGTTTTGGGTGAGTTTAGGCATTATTTTTGCTCTTTGTGCCACCAGCCAGCTGGAGTGTATGGAAGGGGGGAATAGGGTAACATTTCACACCCCCTAATATTCAACTTCTGAGTGAGAGAGATTGTATTACCTTGAATTTTGTTTTTGATGTTTGTCATAAAATAGCAACTAGTTTCAATTGGAAAGTAATCAGTTAAGGCAGCATTACAAGTGAATTAGCTGTTCTGAGTCTCTGTGATCTCGGCTTTGACAGAATACATCCTGATTTCTTTTTTATACTCATAATTTTTTTTTTTTTAATGTCTGTTTTAGGGGTTTTGTTCTTTTATTTGGCATGTGGTGGGGGGAGAGGGTAAGCAAGGAAATTACTTGTATTTGACAATAATAATGAGCGTGTCAGAGAGAAAACCGTACTTTGTCTCTTAAAATCTACCTACTGTTCTTCAGATTTCTCTTCCTTTCCTATATTAGGAATTGTAATTACCAGTATACTAAAAGAGCACATAGGCACCAGTGAGAATATGGCCCTATTTATACTAAAGTTAGCTAGCCTATACAGTCTAATTTATATTAAAGGAAGCACAGCTTTGTGCTATACATCAGAACTTTCCAAATGCTCTGAAGCTGGCAACAGCACTGATTTCCTCCCGCTGTTTTGTATTTTGGGAGGAAGCCATTACTGGGATGGATAGGTGATGAAATCAGAAGTGTTTAACATGTGGGGATCATCAGTGGGCTGGAGGCTTTGTCTTGGCAGAGGTTCAGTCCTTGCACTAGATACCAGACACGCAGAGAAGTGTGAGACCCTCCTCCAAAGAGCTCAGTCGACAGCCGTCAGGTTATAACACTGGGATGGGACTTCAGTGGTATACAAAGGAAAGCCCTGCCACAAAACAGAGCATAGGATTTGATGATAATTAATCCAAAACAAATTAATTAATAATTCAAAAGTAATGCAGACTGGATCTGGACAATGTGCAGGAATTGTTTTTTTGGTAGCACAGCAAAGTTAATGAAGCCAAAGGGATGGAGCAGTGTAACAGGGGGATTAATGGTGCTGTCCACAAGAGAAAAGGGACACTGAAAATATGTTTTAGGAAAAGCCAGTTTGTTGTCATTAATATCCATTTGAAAGCTGAGTATTCACAAGGAGATCTTGGAAAAATAGAGGGGATTTTTTGCTTGCACTTCTGTGTTCATCTGGAGCAGAGCAACCCAGAGCAGGGCAGTGGCTTTAGCTTGCCTTTAAATACAAATGAAATTAAAATTCAGTTTCCCAAGGAAATATCAAAATGTGCCGATGGTTAGAAGAAATGAACTTGTGTCTTCTGTCTCAACAAAATAAGATATAATGTTTAATTTTATGACTGAACTGCATCAAGTAGTTTTTTTTAATTAATAGTTGACTTTTAGTTCAGTGAACAAAATTAGCGTTAATCACATATAAAAGACCAACAAACTATATAGTATTTTAATAAAAATATTTACCTCAACTAGGAAATAGGTTTTAAAATGGAAATATTCTTTTAGATTCAGAGTATGTGAAGGGGACTGGTGTTTTTCTTCCTTCTCAGAAAATGTCTTGCAATCTAGGAATGCTTTACAACAAAGAGCATCTCAGATTTTCATCTAATGCTCTCACTCCCCTTCCCCCCTCCTACCCAAAACCCCCACCATTAACACAATATCTTACCACTTAACTGCAGAGATATAGTGGAAGAGAGAGCCAACTCTTAACATAAAGAGAGTAGGTGCCAACACTACTATTAATTTCTGTTAGCTAGATAATAAAGCTCTTATTTTTTCATTTCAGGGATGAGGCCACAATGGGAGCCTTTGTATGTAACAAAGTACATGCAGACTAGGTTTTGGTGATATGTCAGAATATTGATTAAGTGTAGTGAGAAGAAAGAGGAATCTGTCCTGGGATGTGTTCAGGCATCACCGGATAACCAGGAAAAATGATCAGAGCTACAATACAAAATTATTAAAGTTTCAGCAGATATAACTGAATGTGTAAAAGAGAGTAATCCTTGATAATTTGTAATGTTTCAATGCCTCATGCTAAAACTGTTTTACATAATCTTTTAATTAGCACCCTAGTTGGATTTTGTGAGAAAATTTAAATGGCCTAAAGATTTCTGATGAGCGTGAGCATTATAAACATGAAAAAAAGAAAATCCAGGATGTTTCAGCTGATGGTGCAATACAGAAAGCCTAGTTCAAACAATGATTTATTAAGTACCGAAAATTAATAACTTTTTAAAATACCTTTGAAAATTTCCTTTTCAAGAAGCTTATCTCAAACTTTTTTTGTTGGTATAAAACCCTATAGGAACGTAAAGACTTGAGACTGTTTTAAGCATTAGAGGTGCATTTCAGAAACGCAGAATTAGGCTTCTGAATCTAACCCTAAAGACTACCTTTCCAGTCAGTGGAAAAAAAGTGGGGTCTTGCATGCAGCAACTCAGAATACCTGTTGGCCAAATGCCTCCACATTCAGGATGTTGAATACCACTGTGAAGGTCCCTGTTAACTCAAACTCTGTGATAATTCATGCTAAGGCAACTTTGTCATGAATGGGATTGCCCATCAAAGCCACTGATCTTTCCTAGTTTTTGTTTGAAAACAAAAGGTCCTAGTTTTTGTTTGGAGCAGATCACAAAGAGGCACAGAGCAAGGCTTCTCCTTGAACAATCTCCATACCTTTCACTAGACATGATACCATTCTTTCTGTTTTAGTCTTAAGGTTGTTAGTGATGACTGAAATTACTAAAATATTTGCTCTAACTCTGCTATATATAGTTATGATATAGATTTCCAGTTCAGTAAGATCAGATTTGCTGATTGGTAACAGTATTATACCCTTACCTAGAAAATGGTTTTGCTTCTAAAAATAAATAAATAGATTTTGCTGGCATTTTCCTCCATATACTTTTATTTCTATAGACAAAAAAGGCCAATTTATTTTTCAGTCTGCAAAGGAGATTTGCTCTTTCAGTTCAAAAAGGTTTTTTTATCCCTCAGTGTTTTCCTGAATACTTGGAATGAAGAAAGCAAAGCTCCTTCAGTATTGATTAGATTTGAAATTTGCTTGGATCACTAAATCGGTCACTGGTGTCTTTGAAGAAAACCTTCAGTTATATTATTGTCCAGTCTCTGTAATGTTTGTGTGTTTTCAGTTTGAGTATACATGTAACGTACTTGTAATTTCTTTATCTTTGTAGTAAAAAAAATTCTGAGGACTTTTAAAGATACGTTTTATCTTATGCCCATCCACCTTGTAGCTATCTTTTCCTTTATATCCACTTTTTATGGGCTATGAAGTTTTGTTTTCTGGAGTCCAGTTTTGCATTTAATCTTTAGCAGCGGAAAAATTGTATGTAGCTATGTATGTGTTGCATGTATAAATCTATGCCTTTTAAAAGCATAATTATTAAAGAAATCATTTTTAAGTAAAAGTGCAAGAAATTATGTCCCACGATAATCTTTGGAGAAGTCGCTTAAGCTTTCTCAGGTAACCACTGATATTCATATTTAAACCTATGTAGACCATTGATAGATTCATTTCATATAGAGTAAAAGTTTGAAACTTGTGGTTCATAAAACAGGGCCATCATAAAATCTTTATTTTGGAAGTCTCCTGGAAGTTGTAAAGATTGTCTGTGCTTCAGAAAATCCCATGTCACGTGAAGCATACAAGGAACAATCAAGGTTTAAACTTCCAACAGCTCCACATGTTTAAATGCACTGTCGTCTGATCATAAATAATTTCAGAAATAAATTGTGCTCTGAGAGCTTATCAAATAAAATATTTTTAATCCTTTTTGCATACATTTTCTATTAAAAGATCCTGTTGTAAAACAGAAGTCTTCTTCTGTCTTAGGAAACAAAAATATCAGATTTAGAAATATCTATATGCTGTTCAGATCCAGGTCTGCATGCACAGATTTTTGATTTACAAAATCTTTCAACCCTTTCAACCTAAACTATTCTACAGTGAACAAAAGCCAGGCTTCAGTAAATTTATTGGTCATTTACATGCTTTTAATTAAGAAAATTTGTATTTTTAATAAACAGAAATTTAATCACTTGACACTTCTAAGCTTATATTTTTATATGTTTGCAAAACCCTGGATAAAACTGTAAAATGATTTGCAGATGACAATAATAGATAATGGATACTACAAAACATCATTATTTCGGATCATTGTGCTCTTTCTTCGTTTTCCTCTAAGCCTTCAGCAATATTAAGCAGGCAAATTTCTTTAAGTGTGGGCCAAATCTTGAAATAATGAGGAAGCTGGTCTGCAAAGTGCTGATATTTTTCAAAGGAAATGATATGCAAGATTGATCGTACTTGCACAACATACTGAGAGACAGCTGTTTGTTTGGTTGGTTTCTTTAAATTAGGAGATTTAAAGCAATAAAAATTGATTTCTATGGGAAGCTGACCTATCTGTCCAAGGTTTTAGCAGTCAATTTTAAAAATATGAGTGGCATCAAAGCACTATTATTTCATATAACACAATTGTAAACAAAATCATTAAAAACTTACTTACATGAGTGATACTTATAGCATGGTACAGTACCCTATTCCACACGTGTAAAACTGCAATGGTAAGCAAATTTTTTTTTTCACAATAAATGATGATGTGTAGGTTGTTTATATTTGAGTGTTTAAGGCCCAGAAATGATTGCTTTGTCTCTGGAGAGAGGATATTAGTCAAGGAGCTATGGTTCACAGCAATTTGGCTGCCAGCTTGTTCCATTTCTAATGACTTCTGTTCTTCCTTATCACTCTAGCATAGCCAGAACCGCTCACTTATTATTTACAGAGCAGAGTTTGGATTCCATCAAAGAGAGCTTCCACTCATCAAGCTGTTTCCTGGTATTAATTTAGCTCTTCCTCCCTACATCTGTAGCTGAAGCAAGTTTCTGTAGTGCTTAAACTAAGGCTGAAAATAAGTCAAAAAGCTTTGACCTGGTGATAATTTTTTTTTTTTTTTTTTTTTTTTTAAACACAAGGCTTACCTGCACACTGAAAGGAAATTTGGAGACTCCTGGTAACAAGTGAGTCCCAAAGGCTTAAGTCTGAAGAGCGACCTTGTACACCAGTAGCAAGTACAGTTTCAAGGTGGATGGATTGGGAAAAGTGGGCTTTGGGAAGGGACAGTGTTCTGCCTACCTGTGTTCAAGGCTGAGCAGGTTTAAGAGCTGATGTGACTGGAGAACAGTTTCAGAAGTCTCTCAGTCTAGGCCAACTGTTCTGTTTTGACTGGATTCATGCACTGACTGATGGCTTCTAAGTCACTTTTATCCAGATAATAAGAGGCTGTGAACAAGGAGTCATTGATGCAGTGGATGCTCAAGGTTCTCAAATATTGAAATACAGCCAGCTAGAAGCTAGACCTCACACCAACCTTTCTGAACTTCCCAGCTTTCTGGGAGGCAGTTCCACAACAGTCTCAGCCTGATCTGAGACTATCCCACCACTGATAAAAACATGCCCCTCTCCTTGCTTCATGTGCAACTTTGCCAGCTCTGCATGGCTAGACTGCATGGTAAGTCATCAATTTACTAATTGAGGGGAACAGTAAAAAGGAAAAAAATAGACTGGATCTGTAACTGACTTTTCACGTGACAAAAAGCATAGTTCTTGTAGACTTTCTGGGTGTCCTGTGTACACATACTGGTGACAGACTATTAGGCCCCATTTGTAAGTTTTCAGCTGCATTAGCCAGAAAATGAGCATTATGCTATTAAGATACTACACATTCTTACACGAAAAATGCATTTATAGAATAGTGTTAGACTGATGGGAATTTTAGGGGAAGTTCATAATGAGTCATTTGAATATTGTGATTAGAAGGTGATTGCTGTAACTCTTGTAACCGTGTCTAAGAGGATAATATTTATTACCTGTGATTAAACCTGTGCATTGCTTTTCTCAAATGCATAGATTTTCTTTCTGGCTCTAAGACAAATGGAAACTCTCTTCCAACTAGCTAGGCTGATTCCTAGCTAATCCTTCTGCAACTCTCTGTGTTGGTCTTATAGCTATCTATTTTTCCTTCCTAGCCAGAAATCTACACTTCAGCTTAACTTTAAAGTGCCTGTAAAAGTACCAGAGGGTAAAACACATCCTTTGCAGATTTTGAACAATTATATTACTCAACAAATGGTACAGGCTACTGAAGTAAATATACTGTTTAGAATTTTTTAGCTTGCTGATTTCATTACTTGTAACAATTTTATAGAAGCAATGCAAAAGATGTACGGTTTCATTGTCATAACTGTCATTCTGTGAAAAAGAGGAACGAAGAAATTTTCGGATTTTATATCAAAACACTTTCTATGACTTGAAATGATTATGATAAAAAAAGCAATCCCATGTGAATAAATCGATGTTTATTTTTCTTGAAGTTCCTTTAAAGTAACAGTTTTTTAAACAAAGGGACAGTCTATCTGCTATCACACAGATGTTGAAAAATATTCCTACCATACAATTTTTACTCAGCTTTTGTCTGGTACAAATAACTCCAAGGTCTTATAGCAGTGCAAGTAATAAAAGAAAAATTTACCAGTCTGTGTTGCAAGTTATTCCCCAGTCAATATATCTGTGGATAACTAGAGTAACAGTGTCCACTGCTGGCAAATCAGATAATTGCACTGCACATTAGAGCAATATGCTGTTGAAAGGCTTCCATGAGTTATGTTTTGACTGTGAGATATTTTGTAATTTAGGTTTATAGGACTGTGTTGTAAAATCAGGTCACTATGTTAGGAGTATTCATGCTATTACTGCTAATAATAAATGCTATGGTGTTTGAACTAATAGCCAGGAATATCAGCACGATAATATGAGCAGGTATTGCAATATTTTTTTCAGGACTTAAAAATAATGGTAGTATTCATTATATTCTAGATGTCTCGTCTTTGAAAAAAAAAGAAAAAGACAGTAAAAGTCTATGAACTTTGTCTTGATGTTCTAATTTATGTAGGTAACAAGACAGGCAAGCAGAAGTTCTTAAATTCTTTTTTTTTTTTTTTAGGTCAAAGCATTCATTTCTGGTTTTGCTAGATTTTTCTTAAACATATAAATAAAGTATAGAAGAAATCAATGTTTCTATTTAGGAAGAAGTAAAATGGAAATGTGCAGCTTGATATAGCAATAACCACTGGTAATGAAGCTAGAGCTGAAGTAGACTATCAAAGAGAGGAGGAGAAAAGGCTGGTATCTAAAAAGTTATTTTAATCAATGTTCTTCTGGTGTTTTTTTGTCGTAGATAATATTTGTTTGCATCTGTTGCTTAACAATAATATGTCAGTACAAAGAAAATCTTTTAGTCAAGGAAAATAATACAGAGTGAAAGAAACATTAAGGAGAAAAAAGCAAAAGTCTCCTCCTGGGCTAATATAAACTGAATTATCATGTCAGATACTCCTGAATATCTAGATTAACTAAAAAGAAGCTAAGGCATACTTGTTTTCAGAAACTTACACCTGTCGTTAATTTACTCCATTCAATAGAAATAGTAGACAATGCACTGAATTTTCTGATTGTTTGGAAGGAAGGAACCACAGCACGTGGCTTTTTTTAGAAAACGTTACTTGTGTCTGAACCCCAGAGGAAGGGATGTTCCTTTGTGAAAAATCTCAGAGGAAGTCAAGGCTTACCCTATGGATGAACGTGGCATTAGCCGGCATTGTTCTATAGCTACTTTTTCTCCCTTCAGAGACTTACCTTGTCCTCCTTAGTACCCAGAGAAATACTTTATTACCTTGCCTCTGGAACAAGAGAAGAACAGGATTTTAGGTTCCAGGCCTTTTTTTTCCCTTGCAAACGTCTTCAAAATAGTATCAAATGGACTGCAAAACAAAAGTTATTTGAAAATAAATGGTAAAAGAATTGTAAACAAAGACAGATGTCTGTCAGAAAGTTCTTCTGCCAAATTAATTAGACTGCCAATTTTAGGTTAGCTAGCAGAAAAGACGACTATTTTTTTCTAAATTATTTGCCATACTTTCTTCCACCACAAAGTGGTATTGTGGATGTGTGTGTGTGTATGCATGCGTGCAAGTGCGCAGACAGCTATGTTCCAATCCTTCCTGTCACTGGTGACAATCACTTTCTATACTTACAGGATTCCTGGATGTATTTTGGGGGGAGTCATCCTTCTGCTTCTCAAGCTAGTAATTTATGTATGTCTTGGCTCATCCTGGCTTTTCTGTTCAGCATTTTGTTGTAATGGATATAATGTGCTTTTTCTCCTGGGTCTCTGTGAGATGACCAAATCCTCCCTTGCTCTTGAAGTCCAGAAATATAACACATTTTTTCTCACATTTTCCTATGTTTCATATCTGTTCCAAGGAAAGCAAGAAACCCTTATGTAAAGATTTTAAATTAACATTTTGGAGGACTTTAGAAAAACACTGGGCTATGTAGTTATATATATAACTATATAACTATATAAAAATGTATATATGTTTATTGCTTGGATGGCATTTTGTGTTTCCTAATAATTTAAGACAGAAGATATAGGTTCCACGTCTAAGTTGGGATTTACATGTCATATCATGTGCAGACAAGTTATTAAATTTTAAATGGTATTCAGACAAGGCATCTGAATAAAAATATCTCCTTACCAACTGCCCCAAATTCTCATAAATACAAAAATGCTCACATATACATATGTGTAAAATTTTTTTGTGAAATTTTACATATTCATGCATTTTATACTTTTATATGTTGTGTGTTGTGTGTATGCACCGATATTTATTTCATTAACAAAAAGCCTAAAGGATTTGGTTCCTCTATGAAGATAACAGTTGGAAAGTGAACATCTAATGAACCAATAAATATTGTGATGTAATGTCAAAGTCTTGAAAGGAACAATCCCCTATGTGTATGCTGGTAAACATTCTCCAAATCACTGTTAGCCACAGAGCCGATTTTTATTTTCCTTATAGTTTGAAATTTTCATATTGATGGCTACTTTTCTATAGGCCACGTTTTTTTTCTAGAACTTGTGCAGCAAAAATCGATGTGTGTTTAGGACAGTATTTGTGACGATTCCAATCAAGAGACTGCAAGTAAGTTTATTGCAATCTCCTTAACTTTTTTTCTGTTCTAGGAGTAGGAAACCCTCACAGGAGAGTACTGTCAAACAGGTGTAACAGCTTACATCTTGTCATGCTCTGCCAGCTGTACCGACTCCAGAGGAAGTTCACTATAGAGACCAAATTTTTCAGGAATGGTGTTCCTTTTGTTTCTGTAGAACAAAATTAAGCAGACTCACATTACAGGGACTTCCAGTTACTTGGGAGAATAATAGCAAAGTCTGTTGCATGTTTCAGAAGTCGGGCAAAACAGAAGAAAGTCCTGCTGTGGCTAGATAAGCAAATGCAACAGATGTTATTTTAAGCTGTGTGCATGAGAAATTAATGAAGAAGCTCTCCACGCTGTTTTTAAGTCTCTAAATCTTAAACTGCTCTGTGCATCTGCGTTGACTAGAGATGCGGGGGTTTTTTTTGTTGTGTTTTTCTTTAACAAAAGTCGTGTTCTGGTTTGCGTCATGGGAGCCTTGTCTGAGGCACTCTGGTGGCAGATCTTCTGCTACTAGCTTCAGTGGGAGCAAAATAAATGGCAATGTGTTTCTGTTGTTAGTAATTAAGAATCTCTCTTTAAGGGGACTATTTAATATTTAAAGTTAAAATCATATATATATGTTCCTGCAGAAACCACAATGTATTTCATTTTTAATTACTTTTATAGCTTTGTCCCTGAAAGTGATCTTGATGCTTTTTTTGTCATTGTTGTTGTTAACTGTTGTTTAAAAGAGATTTGTTGGAGATAAGTTTTGGGCCTGGGTGAGCTATCCTGGAGAGCCTGATATGAACTGTGTGCTGTTCAGATTCTCCTGTCAATCCAGCTGATTTCTTTTGCTCACCTGGTCTCAAAAGAAGCGGTATCAGAAGTAGAGGATAGATAGAGTGAAAACTAGGAAGAGTCATGAAGGATGTCACAGAAGGTGTGCTAATAGTTGGGAGCTGTAATCGTGCGTCTGATCTTGCTGAAAGATCAATTGTTAAAAATGGCGTAAGAATCTCCATTCACTTTTTTCTTTCCTCTTGAAGAATGAAGAGTTAGCCAAGGGAATTGAAAATGAAACTCCAAGTAATTAAAGTAGGTACTTTCCTTGACACGGCACTATTCGTGAGACTCATTACTACAGTATAATAATGCTAAATTTAAGGGAAGGAGGAAAGCAAAATCAAAAAAGAAAAAGCAAAACCAAGCAATTTGAGAATTATGTAATTTCTAAAGAATAAGCCAATGTCTACTCAGTGCTGTCATATTGGTCATCTACAAGACAATTTTTTTCAGTTCCCTAAATGAACTTGAATCCTTACTAGCGTAGAGGTACTCAGGCTTTATGTTGGAGACATATCCCAGGTAATGTGTGAGAGAAATGTCACCAGCCAATGCAGAACAAATATTGCACTAGCAAAGCCTTTGGCTCTGAGCTGGTATAGTCATCTTCTTTAGATGTTATGTATATTAATGTTTACATTTTCATAGTTCTCTGCATAACCAGTCATCTAATGTAGGGCTTCCTCGCATGGTGGATTAATTTATTCTAGCATATACAGTAATTATGTTTTAATGGTTCTTCTAATAACTTGGATACATAAAGTCAACTAAGTCCAAAGCCTGTGAAGAAGCTGGCTAAAATATCTGCAGTCTTTTAAACGACATACTGGAAGCTTACTTTTGTCTTATTTAAAGGGATTCACTTGACCTGTTTAAACAATTGACTACATAGGAGCTCCTATGTATTCAGTAAATTTTAATAGGTGTGAGTTTGGCTCCTTGAGTGCATCAGAATTTATAAACAAGTATTTTTTCACTTCTTATGCGTACCTTGCAATCGTTATGCTTAAATTGGTACTTTTATGCCTAGAGTAGCCTTTCCAGTTTGAATGGAAGTTTAAGGAGTAAGGTATCGATCTGGTTTGCAACTATAGCACACACCACCTTCAAAAAAAAAAAAAGACATGAAATGATCTTCAACTTTTTAGAGTCTGGAAGAACATCTAGATTCACAATACTTTACTAATGATTTCTAGAATAGAAGATAGGTTGACTTTACAGCATCATATTTGAGTGTTTTAACTGGACAAGCAAGCTGTGTGTGCCTACTGTTGGGAAGCAGGTGCAATAAAAACTTTCCGAGAGCTCATGAAACTAAAACATGTTTAGTAGCAATGTAATATCTGGCATTTTACACTTCTAGAAAATCTATGCTTGTAAGGACTTTGGAGTGTTTTTCTTAGGGTTTGATTTTATTTGTTTTGGTTTTGATATGAGGATATGTGGGAACATTTTTGTAGAAAGACATTTTTGTTTATATTGAAATGGTTTATGAAAGGAAGAACTCTGTAGAGTTTTCATGTCTGCATTGACCAAAAATGACTCTGTAGCTTGTAACTCTATCCAACCGAATGCAAAACATAAAAGTGAAAACAAACAAAAAACAAACAAACAAACAAAAAACAGCAAAAAAAAGAACAACAAAAAAAAGAACACAGCCCTTGAACCATAAGGATGACATTTTTGATTCTGTAAATTTTGTAGCCTATGGATGTAGGTTAGGATAGACTATAAAGCATAGAATCTCATTTTTCCAAGTGGAAGACCTTATAAAAGCATTTTATATATCATTAGTACATGTATATACACAAATATTAATGGTGTCTATTTTAATATTGAACTTTGATGCCTGAAAATAGCACATTGTAATATACATTTTAAATTAGATTAAATGGAATATGGTTTGTCCCCAGTAATACAGCAAAAAATAAATCTAAGAAATAATAATGTTTTATACCCTAGTATATAATAAAGCAAGTATTTTATGCTGTTGAATGTTTTCCTCTAAAATTCATTCAAGCAAGTAATTTTAAAGAGTCTAAAATGTTTTTGTTTTAGAAAACTCCTGAAATTCATGATAAATTAGTAGTTAGAAATGAACAGATGGGAAAACAGAAAGTATTGAAAATCCCTTCTCCTCCTCTTTTGCTTTTAATCGTTTGTTTTCATACCCAGAGTTTTGTTAATCAGAAGTAAAATTCTATTTTAATGTAGCAAATGTTATAACTAAGATATTTCCATTTGTCCTAAATGCATAATCTTATGCAGTTACTAGTCTTTAAGGTAGCCGATATGTTCATACTTCTACAATCCATCTGTTAGCAAAACCTTCACTTTGACTGGAATTGCACACATTTTATCACAGGTTAAGACAGCAGATGGCTCTCTTGAGTTTTCTTTGCAAAACCTCAAGCTGTAAACAACTGCTCTGCATTTCTGAGATGCAAGTAGAAAGCTATTGTTTTTGATCTCTGGAGTAAGAAACACATTTTCTCTTGTCTATAGGCATACTGCCTATTTTCACCTTCGTTCTTTGCTTTCTTTGCCATCAGCCCGAGCACCATATCATTGAGAAATGTCAGTGTGTTTTGGCAAAGGCCCTGTATTTGGAGGAAACTACGGAAAAGGAACAATAGTAGTAGATAGTATAGAGTGAATAGCATCATTGGATAATATAAAGGGGTCCTTCCAGCAAAAGGAAACGTGGAACCTACATCTTTTTGGAGAGACTTTCTCATGCAAAAGTTAGGGCTGTCTGTATTCCACTCTTAAATTCCTACGAAAATTAAAGATAGTGGAGGGTTGGGCTTTATTTCACTCTACTCCCTCTCATTCATTCCTTTGTTTGGAGCCAGGTCGAGCAGGAAACTTTGGGCTGTGTCCTGTCACCTTTTCCGCCGGTGGCAGAGGATGCCCCAGGGCCACAGCCGTCCGGTCTCTGCTCGGCTCTCCATGGTGCTGCAGGCAGAGACCGCCCGGGGCGCCGGGGCC
>NW_009205290.1:0-980 GCF_000690835.1 Fulmarus glacialis
CCCCTGCCACAGGGACCGGGTCCCCCCACCTGGTGCCACCCTGTGTCACCCAGTGCCACTCTTGCTCCAGGGACTGTGCTCCCATCCCTGGTGTCACCTCATGTCACCCCTGACCTGGGGGCCAGGTCCCTCTACCCAGTGCCACCCTGGGTCACCCGGTGCCACCCCAGCCCCAGGGACAGTGTCCCCACCCCTGGTGTCACCCGGTGTCACCCGCGCCAGGCTCACCCCCACGAAGGGCACAAACTTCTGGTACGAGTCCTCGTCCGGGCTGGGGACAGAGAGGGGACATCAGGGGTGGCCTGTCCCCACGCCAGCGTCACCCTGTCCTGCACCCATGTCTCACGCTTGTGTCCCCGCACCGATGTCCCCTTGCTAAGGTCCCCACAGCCCATGAGTGTCCCCAACCTATGTCAGCACCCCGATGTCCCCTGCTAATGTCCCCACACCACTGTCCCCACGTCCCAGGCTATTGTCCCCATGCCACCACCCCTATGTCCCTCCTCACACCGCTGTCCCCATGTCCCCGGCCATTGTCCCTGTGTCCCAGGTCCTCATCCCCATGTCCCATGCCACCATCCCCACGTCCCCATGCCATCCTCTCCATGTCCCATGCCGCTGTCCCCACATCCCACACCAATGTCCCCATGTCCCCACATCCCAGGCCATCATCCCCATGTCCCAAGTCACTGTCCCCGTGTCCCAGGCCATTGTTCCCGTGTCCCATGTCCCTGTCCCCATGTCCCCATGCCACCATCCCCATGTCCCATGCCACCATCCCCATGTCCCATGCCATCATCCCCATGTCCCATGCCACTGTCCCCGTGTCCCATGCCACCGTCCCCGTGTCCCATGCCACCGTCCCCATGTCCCAAGTCACCATCCCCATGTCCCAGGCCACCATCCCCGTGTCCCAGGCCATTGTTCCTGTGTCCCACGTCACCGTCCCCGTGTCCCATGCCATCATCCCCATGTCCCAG
>NW_009205291.1:0-6451 GCF_000690835.1 Fulmarus glacialis
CTCTCTCTGGCTGCAATTGCGCAGGTTTTCCCCTTAAATATGTTATCCCAGAGGTGCTAACCACCGTTGTTGTTGGGCTCGGCCTTGGCCAGCAGCGGGTCCATCTTGGAGCCGGCTGGCATTGGCTCTGTCAGACATGGGGG
This sequence comes from Fulmarus glacialis, assembly GCF_000690835.1. Taxonomy (NCBI): domain Eukaryota; kingdom Metazoa; phylum Chordata; class Aves; order Procellariiformes; family Procellariidae; genus Fulmarus; species Fulmarus glacialis. The sequence continues at coordinate 144 of NW_009205291.1, forward strand.
AAGCTTCTAGCAGCTTCTCACAGAAGCCACCCCTGTAGCCAAAACCTTGCCACGCAAACCCAATACGGGTGTCTTGGTGAGAGCTTTTCCCCTCAAAAGCCCTCTTGCCTTGAAAACATTCCAGCAGCGCTGGAGCTAGCGAGACATCCCAAGTTAGAGCTGGGCAGCAGCGAAACCAGGCTGTATCTTCACGTGCAGCCCTCAGCTTGAGGCATCTCCTGCCTCCTCTTCACAGAAGACTTTCCTGTTGAAAAACAGTAATTTTGTGCAAGAAGTTACTGCTACGAGCAGGGCTGAGATGACGACTGAGATGCTTCGCGAAGCGGCACAGCGTGGGACCCCCGGGGCACAGGGCCAGCCAACTGCATCATCATTCTTGTTAATGGCTTGAACCCATCGCCCTCAAACGAGGAATTGTCGGCGCTTAACTAGCGCCACTTAATAGCTCTGAGATTAATGGAGGCAGCACACGATGCTCCGACGCAACCTCAACTGCCTTCTTTAAAATCCACACATTTCCCAAGGGCTTTAGGAAAAAAAGGGGAAGTGTTAAATAACTCTGATCAAGGTGTTTTTAAAACCATCTGCTGAATTACTCAGTTGTCCTTTAGCTTCAAGAGGGTTGTTCTTCAGCTTTCGATTTCGTTAATCCTTTTAACCAAGTTGTTCTGGGCCACGGGTGGGGTGGCTCTGCTGTTTTACTGCCAGAATCTGTATGTCATACTCCAGCATCTCTGCTAATGAACCCAGAGGATGTTTTTTTAGGCAAGATATTCATAAAGGTGATAATTTACTCCAGGTCAGAGATCCCGACCCCCCCGGGCAGGGATCGGGAAAAGGGGAGTGGACGTGTGTGCAACGGACTTGCGTTTTTCCGTGGCTTTGGGTTCATGCTGAAGCTGAGTGAATTTGGGTCCCTTCAGGACGTTTTTAGGTGAGGACGGTGCTCTGCTGCGATGTCACAGGGGCTTTGCCACTGCTTAGAAGCAAATTTGCTCAGGTGTTCCCCAATTCGGGGCTCTTTGTGGTTTTTCAAGCTCTTCCCAGCTTCAGCTGGAATGAGGGGCACGAGGACATCTCAGGTCTGGGTTTCAGGTGTCTTTAAATTAATATAATGCTTCTCTAGGATGTTGGCTGGGGGTTTGTCGGGAGCTGTGGTGCTGGTTCAGTAACTATTGTAATGTGCATTCAGGAAATACATTACTGCTATTTTAAACAAATCTGTCAAAGCAGCAATGGGTAAAATTGCTGCAGCGGTGTGTGGGCAGGAAGGGGTTACCAGCTGCACCGGGTCACTCCCTGCAAGGGAGATGCAGCCGATTCCTGGAGAGCCATTTGCAAGCACCGCAGTTTCCAGGAACTGGCTGGAGGGACGAGATTAGAGGAAAGAGGGGCTGCTTTTCTTGATGGAGAGCCGTGTCCTCTCTGTCCTTCTGTCCCTACCCACCAGCTGCGCTGACAATGATGCCACGATGCTGAATTCCTCCTCCCTCCCCTGATGACTAATGTCTGCATCTGTGAGTAATTAGATAAGGTGAGGGGGAAGGACCTGTCCTGCCGCAGGATGCTGCGTGAACGGCAGCCTCGGTCGGTGGGGCTGGGCTCACCCTGGGCACGGATGCTGCGGGGTCTCATTAAGAGAGGAAGGAGAGGGAAGAGGCTGTTTGAGAACCGAGGCGTTCGGAGCCGTCCTTTTCAATGAGGAAATTGGATTGCGGCTGCGGAGCCCACTTGTCTCTCTGAAGTGGAGCTGAGCTCATTTCTAGGAGCCGTTGGACAGAGTTTGTCGGGTTTTAGAGCTCTTCAGTTCCTGGTAACGATGCCTGCAGCTGGGCCGCCTCCTCTCAAGAGCCTGTTTTTGGGTTTTGTTATACCTGGGGTACTCTGAACTCTTGACTCACGTTTCACCGTTGTTCTCTTGTCGCTTCCTCTCTCCCTCGCAGCTCACAGCCTTTCTCAGGACAAAGGACCGGGTGCATGATTCAGGGCAGATAGAACAGCTATGTTCCTGCGTTTCCCCTCTTAAAAACACCGTCATCAGTCCAGATGTTAATGAGTAAACACCCCCGCTCCAGCTCGGCAGCCAGGGAGGCCCAGTGCCGACTGTTCGGAGAGGCTGAGCTCTTTTTGTCACCTTCCCTCCATGGAAGTGACTTTCCTGCCCGGCCCTGGCTTCTCCGACTGGTTTATCATCGCACTGAATTAAACCTTTTTGTCATTCTTCTCACAGGTGTTGGCACAAGGAACTACTACAGGAAGATCGGCTATGAGCTGGAAGGTCCTTACATGGTGAAAAGGCTGGACTGATGCCCCAGGAGGTCCTCACCCCGACCAGCTGCCAGGAAGAGAGGAGATAAGACTGGAAAGAAAGCTCAAGGTGACAGAAGTAAGCTAAAAACCAAAGCCTACCAACTGCGAAGGACTTGCTGATGCCAGAGCCCACGGCAGCAAATGGGGCATCTCCTCTGGGGATCCTGAGGTCTGCCCATTGCCCCAGGAGAGGTTGGGGACATTTCACGTGTCTCGTTACCTGCGTAAGCCTGCCAGATCTCCAGGGCCAGCTCTGATGCATTGCAATAGAGGACTGAAGCGTAGGTGAACTAAAGCCATCCATTGTTTCTATGATGCTGTCAGCGGGCTTTTAATGTTTCAGCATTGAAATTGTGCGGGTTGTTCTGCAACATGAATGAATTCCTTCTCTGTGCACATTTATTTATGCTGGCCTCGGCTGCCTTCTGTCCACCCCAAGTGATGCTGATTGATCCTTTTACAGTAGGAGGCCATGAGGATTGGAAGCCCTTACCTTGCTAGCGGTAGGAATTGAGATTAAACTTAAAATGAATCTCTACAGGGACACACAACCATGGAGTAACTGGGTTAGAAAGGACCTCTGAGGTCTCTAGTCCAACCCCACTCAAAGCAAGTCCAATTGGATCAGGATGGTGATGCTTTAATATCTCCGAGGGTGGAGATATTCAGTGGATGAACCTGTACATGAGCCGGCAGTGTGCCCAGGTGGCCAAGAAGGTCAACGGCATCCTGGCCTGTATCAGAACTAGTGTGGCCAGCAGGAGGAGGGAGGTGATCGTGCCCCTGTACTCGGCCCTGGTGAGGCCGCGCCTCGAATCCCGTGTTCAGTTTTGGGCCCCTCACTCCAAGAAGGACATTAAGGTGCTGGAGCGTGTCCAGAGAAGGGCAACGAAGCTGGTGAAGGGCCTGGAGCACAAGTCTGATGAGGAGCGGCTGAGGGAACTGGGGCTGTTCAGCCTGGAGAAGAGGAGGCTGAGGGGAGACCTCATCGCGCTCTACAACTACCTGAAAGGAGGTTGTAGCGAGGTGGGGGTTGGTCTCTTCTCCCAAGTAACCAGCGATAGGACGAGAGGAAATGGCCTCAAGTTGCACCAGGGGAGGTTTAGACTGGACATTAGGAACAACTTCTTTACTGCAAGAGTGGTCAGGCCTTGGAACAGGCTGCCCAGGGAAGTGGTGGAGTCACCATCCCTGGAAGTATTTAAAAGACGTGTCGATGAGGCGCTTAGGGACATGGTTTAGTGGGCATGGGGGTGTTGGGTTGACGGTTGGACTTGATGATCTTAGAGGTCTTTTCCAACCTTAATGATTCTATGATTCTGTGATGTGGATGGAGAGTCCACAGCATCTAGGTCCCTGTTCCAATATTTGATCACCCATACATTGAAAAAGTTTTTCCTAATCTCTGATTGGAGTTTACGTGTTTCAACTTGTGCCCTCTGCCTCTGCTTTCCAAGCTTCTCCTTGCACATCACATACTCCAATGCCGTAACCGTCCTCATGGCCTCTGCTCCAACTTGTTAGTATTTCCAGCACCAGATCTGCCACTTCTCCAGCCCGTAACCCATTGGTTTGGGAATGAGGGTGGCGTGTGGCAGCAGTGTTGGAGGCCTTGGTCACAGTATACAACATCCACGGCCCTCCCTTATCCGCACCGCCGTCATCTCATCACAGCAGGCAGCCGGGTTGCTCAGGCACGATCTGCCCACGGGGGATCCCTCCCGGCTGTTCCCGACTCCCTCTTCCCCTCTCCTCCCACGGCTGGAAAGGGCTTTGGGGAGGGTTTGGTCCCCATCTCTCCCAGCACGGTGGTGGGGCTGACTGCCCCACCTAGGACGAGAGGAAATGGCCTCAAGTTGCACCAGGGGAGGTTTAAACTGGACATTAGGAATAATTTTACTGAAAGAGCGGTCAGGCCTTGGAACAGGCTGCCCAGGGAAGTGGTAGAGTCACCATCCCTGGAAGTATTTAAAAGACGTGTAGATGAGGCGCTTAGGGACAGGGTTTAGTGGGCATGGTGGTGTTGGGTTGATGGTTGGACTCGATGAGCTTAGAGGTCTTTTCCAACCTCAATGATTCTGTGATTCCTCAGATCCTCCTCCTACTCTTCCTTGGAGCTGGATGTGATGGTTGCCTTTTCCAGGCATCGAGAATTCTATCAGGAATGATAGAATTAAAGCTTCTTTTTGGAAACAGAGGGAGATGGGATGCGAGAGTGAGCTGTGACCCTGGGTGAAGAGCTCAGCACCTTCCTCACCTCTCCCCAGCCCTGCGGTGGGGACGACGCGGGGCAGGTGGGTGTCCTTTGACGTCAGTGATTCAGGGTTTTCAAAAGCAGCGTGCCTGGTGCTGCCCGCTTGGCTGAACAAAACCAGAAGGGAGCGGCCAGAGCGCTGACCTCCTCTGCTTCTTTTTTATAGTATTTCAATCAAAAATAGGGTTGAAAGCCAGAGTAGCAGCTTGTCGAGAAGTTGACATTTTGGGTGTTACTCTAATAAATGACTCTGTCAGGAACCTTCTGGAAACTTCGCCAATAACGAGCGTTCGGACACACGTGATTAACTCGGAGGAGTAGCGGCTCCGGCAGGAAATCTCCCGCGGCGGCGGTGCCGCGCCGCGCAGTAAATGTGATTCTGCCACCGTGATCTATTGCTGCTCCCGAACGGCGACTGGCGGGGTCAGCGGCCAGAACCGCGCTGACGTCTGCTGACGCAGGAGCGGCAAAGGCAGCAGCCGCCCGCAAAAACCGCGTCCTTGCTGGAGAGAACCGAAATACCTGGCAATAAAGTTTTTATTATTGAAGGTAAACGCTGGTGTCTTGTGTTTTAAAGGCTGGGGAGTGAAAAACCACAGACCAGCTTGCTGGTGGCTAAATCCTGAGCGTGTTTGAGCCTCCTGCCCTGTACGGAGCATTTGATTTAAAGACGGAAGATGGAGGCTGTTGCTTCTTGATTTGTTAAACTGTTTGGGTTTTTTTTCCATCCTCCAAGACACTGGTAAATGGGGCGTGTTTAAGCTTCTGACACCGTAAAAGCAGAGGAGATGGAAAGGGATGCATTGAAAGGGGATGCAATTTCTGTGCAGAATCCTTAAAATTTTCCGCAAAAATTTGTTGTTCTGGTACGACTGACATAATTATGAATCACTCTGACGCTTTCAGCTCTGACAGCCCAGTTGTTTTTCAGGTACTGGCCAGAAAAGCTCACCACTTCCGTGTGTCTGAAAGCATGGCCCTCCGGCAAATCTAGGAAATACCGGCTACGTTTTAGGTTTGTGTTTTTTTTTTTTTTTTAAGGCCAATGCGTTTTGAGTTTACTGGCGAAAGTGAAGATTCTGTGAGGCCGCTACGTGTTTGTGTTTTTTTTTTTTTTTTAAGGCCAATGCGTTTTGAGTTTACTGGCAGCTTTATCAAGAAATAAAGCAATTTTTTTTTTTTTTGGGGGGGGGGGTGGTCTTACTTTTAGCTTCCCAGTTGTGCGTTCTTTCTGGGGTGATTTCATGCTGCACTGGCTCAGCATCTGCGAAACTCTCCAGGCTTGTCTGCGCAGGCTCGGGTTTGTTTTGAAGTGTGATGTATTGGTTTGTCCGTTGGATACAAATGCAGCCAAATGAATAGCTGGTTTGTATTCCTCTCCGAGCCATTGCTTCCGCCAGGGACAGGGGGTTCCTCCAACGCGTTTTGCTGGCGTATGTCCTGTCTGCTGCACCGCTGGGGTTTGGGATGGGGACAGGGGCTCTCGGGCGGTGGCTCTGCAGCCGGGTCCCCTGCCAGGGCACGAGCGAGCCTCGCTGGGGCAGCCCGGGATGACACCACGGTTTGAGGAAACGTCCCAGGATGGCAGCCCGAGCTGCGGCTTCTCACCCTTTGTGTATCTGCCCGAGTTTAAAAATATATGGGTATGTGTCGGCCACCTACGGAGAGCTGGGGAAGGGATGTGTTAGCAGGTGTGTGTGAATTTTCCGTGGGTTTTAGTGTGGCTCCTGGGGGCTGCGGGTGG
>NW_009205291.1:6493-8794 GCF_000690835.1 Fulmarus glacialis
GGTTGCCCGGACGTAAGTTCAGGCAAGATCGTTTCCTGCGGTGCACTCTGCAGCCTGGCTGCTGGGAGGGAAAAGCAAAACCACACTTTCCTCTAAAGTGGTTCTGAAGGGTTTTGGGCTTTCTTGTGTTTGAAGTACAGCGGGCAGTAACAAAGCCATGAATTCTGGTAAGATTTCAGACAGCTTTAGCTGCAAAAAAGGGAAGAAAGGAAACGTGAGACCCTCCTGGGAGAAAAGGGGCTGTGCAGATCCTTCCCATGGTGATGCTTGAAGTTCTGTGGCCACTCTTGAGCTAGACTTCGTTAATACGGGGTGACAGCGTGGGACCAGGTATCCAAGTAACAAATTGGGGAGCTCAGAGGGGGCTCCCTCCCCCACTTAGAAGTTCACACTTCTGGCTGAAGATGAGCAGAGGGCCTTGCCCTGGGCGTGCGGGGAGGAGGAAGCACTAGTGGGCACTAAAAACTTTATTATAAAACAAATTGTCAGCCACGGTGTTGGCTTTTTCCTGGCCGGGCTGCTCATTCGCGGGGTCCTGGTAGCCACTCAGCCACACCAAGGAATTTTTCCAGTTGGCTATGACCTGTTTTTTGCCGTACTCTGAAAGTTTGGGTTATTATGTTAGGGTTTGGGTTTTTGTATTTTTCTCTCCATGAGAACAGTATCCATGTCCATACAGGTACATCATTCTTACAGAGTAATCATGTAGGAAATTGGCTAATACCATCCTGCAATTAATTGCAAAAGGGAGAGCGGCTTTGAAATCCAGGAGCAGTTGCGCTTCGCTACAGCCCATGAAATGTGTCTGTCTTGTGCAGCCGCGAATCGTCCTGCAGTTTGAGGTCGGCTAAATGCAGACAGTGTTGCCTTCAGTGGCCAAGCCCGGCATCTTTTACACAGGAGTCAGCGGAAGGGTGTAGTGAAGCCTCCTGGATGGAAAACAAACAAAAAACCAAAAAAAACCCCCCACCCCAAGGTGATTTGTACTGATGAGCTGCAGCTCCTCCTTCTCCCTTCATGACAGGAACGAGGTCGATTAAGCAGACAAGGGCTTATGCAACTGTCCAAAAGATGAACAAAGTCAAGAAAATGCAATTTGCCGTAAAACCCAACAGACTGAGGCTGTGGAAATGAAACCTGGGGCTGGGAAGGCCCCAAATTCCCTTGCTCCAGGTTGAAATGGTGCCAAGGGAGGATTCGGGGCACCGCTGCGGAGCGGGTGCTTGCGCTGCGTCCTCCCCGCTCAGTAACCCATCGCAGCCTCGGTCAGGCAAAGGGGTTTTGAGGCTGATGCTTTCAAGCAAGGAAGCACCAGCGAGGGTTGTGCTCCCCAGCCTGTGCCCCGCACCTTCACAGCCGATGAGCTAAAAAAAAAAAAAGCAAGAAGGCATGAAGAAAGCAAGTCATTAATGGAAGCTGCTCTCTCCTTTCATGGGCAGTGGTGACCAGCTTAAAATACTTTGAAGAAGAAGAAGGTGAGTCATGCTCATTTCTGCATTAATTTTAGCCTGTTGCGTTTCTCCTGCTCTAACTTTTCGGGACGCTAATGCTCTCTGCCTGCCTGCAATTGGACGTGGCCAAGAAGTGGCCAAGGGTGCCAGGTGGCGAGGAGCTCAGGTGCAGCTCGAGCAGTAATAACCTCCTCAGGGCAGGAGCACCAGGGCTCGCGCCGCGATTTCATTGCTGTAGTCTTGCGCTTTCTGACGTGAAAAGAAGCTCTGCCAGCTTCAATATTTCTCTTGCTTCTATTTATATGCCTTTTCCTCATTGATTTAAAATTATCTTCTGCCCCTGCCTTGGTAGCGCTGGAGCCATTAGTAAAGTGCCTGCTCTCGCTGCAAGCACAAGGGCTGCAGAGCAGGTTTTTGCTTCCCCACGGCCATGGGAAGAAGCCTGTCTTTGCCCAGGAGAGCTGCTGGCAGAAGAACCCCGCTGAGGATGTGGGACTGCCGCGATCTGCTGCTTCTTGGACCCTGGGGAGCTGTTACCTCCTGCTTTCTGGTGGAGTGCAGCATCAGCCCGGTGGTTGGTGGCTGCAGGAGGGATCAAAGCTGCTGCCTGGGTCACGCAGGAGTCCGGGTGGGTCCCCCCAGCACAGGCTCCACCTGTGAAGAAAGCAAAGCCCAGGTGACAAGTGCTGTGACCCCCTTGCCGAGGCATGCTGTTGCCCCGGCTGCAAGCGATCTCTGTATTAGCGGCATGGAGACAGGCAGAGACACGAGGAAACAGACTCAAGTTGCGCCAGGGGAGGTTTAGATTGGATATTAGGAACAATTTCTTCACCAAAAGGGTTGTCAAGCA
>NW_009205291.1:8877-24606 GCF_000690835.1 Fulmarus glacialis
GGGTGGAGTCACCGTCCCTGGCAGTATTTAAAAGAGGTGTAGATGTGGTGCTTAGGAACATGGTTTAGTGGTGGACCTGGCAGTGTTAGTTTAACAGTTGGATTCGATGATCTTAAGGGTCTTTTCCAACCTAAATCACAGAATAGTTTGGGTGGGAAGGGCCATCTAGTTAAAGGCCATCTAGTCCAGCCCCCTGCAATGAGCAGGGACATCTTCAACTAGAGCAGGTTGCTCAGTGCCTGATTCCGATAGAATCAGAAATGCCTACGTTTTTCAGGCCCGTCTGGGCCCCTCTGTCCTCTCTGCTCTGGTGCTCGGCCTGAGCTTGGAGGACCTGATGGGCATCACCCTACTTGTACAGCTCTGCAGCAAAAAAAACCCAGATCCACCACAGCACCTGCACACACCCGTGCCGTTTTCCCAACAAAAACGCGCCCCTGGATACCTCCAGCTGGTTGCCTTGCCGACCACAGCTGCCTGTTGGTCATCCCGGTGCAATACCTGTCCTCGCTGCCTGTGGCTTTGCAGGCAGAAGCGGTTCCTGCCCCTTGAAGCCACGCGAGTGAATGCGCAACCCAGGTCGGGCGAGATGAACTAGGTGAACGCGGTGATTCAACAACCTCCTCAGGCAAAAAAAAAAAGCTGTTGCTGGGAGCCGCAGGATCTGACGTGCCGATGGCTTTTGGCAGAGCGCGGTGCTGAGCGGCTCCGGACAGTAACTCCTACAAGGTAGACGAGCTGGCTCCAGGAGAAGGATGTCTGACTGCAGCCTAACAGTAGCAGGAAGCTGGAAATTTAAGAGCAGCTGGAGATACCTCAAAAACTTGAGGTGTTCAAGCCTAAGATGGCCAAGCTGAAGCATTGTCATTACAGGAACTGAGCCATAAAACGAGAGGACACCCACACCGGGATAAACACGGTTAGGGAGAGTATGAGCAGCTCTGCTGTCATTAATGTTAAGGGCAACTTTAACATCTAGTAGGCCCTTCTACATCTGAAAGGGATGAATTTAGCAGAATAGGTGTTGCTCACTTTGGAGAAAATAAAGTAGTATCTGTTTCCTGATTCTGGTTCGGCTTATCCTGCGTCCGGCTGCAAACTCTAAGCCACGGTTAGCTCTGTTGCTTGCCGAGACCCCAGCAGCTCTGTTCATTATAAAACAATGAACTGGGAAAAAAAAAACCAAAGAGAAATGTGGGGGGGAGGGGGCAGGAAAAGGCAAGTAAAGCAGAAATACCTAATGACACAGGACAGCCTCTCTGGTGAGGCCAGAGAGCAGGGTGGCGGGGATCTGACCTGCTCTCAAGGATCGATCCCCCTCTGCCAGCTCGGATTTTGTTTTTCCTCTTCGCTCGCATCCTTCGTGCGGCAGCAGCAGGGGCTGCCTCCTGCCTTCAGAGCAATAAGCAGTCACGCCAGGGGCTCGCGGAATCTGCAACGAAAAGGAGAAAATTAAATCAAGAGAAGCAGGAGCCAGAAAGGAGCCTGATTTTAAAAAATACAGCAGTCACGATCCGGCTGTGCTCATCAGCTTTGTTTAATAAGGAGTCGGTGGGTCGGAAAAACAAAATCAAGGTAAAACAGCACCGCTCAGACCTCGGGTAAACAGCAGCGTGAAATCTTTGGGCTCATCTTGAGTCCTTTTCCAAATGGGAAAGAAGTAGTTTGGCATCAATTTATTGACATCGCTGCCTGCTTCCCCTTGTCGCTTCCCCGTCTCAGCTGGCACAGGGGCGCGGACGGCTCTGCGGGATTTCATGCCCAAAGTCCCCTTCCAAAGGCCACCAGCCCCTGCACTGACTCACAGACCCGCTTTGGTGGTTTTAAACTCTTGCAGCAACACGCTTGGCTTTATTTTCTTTTTTTTCCCCCCTCTTTCAGTTCGTTTGTAATTGTGGGAAAAAGCCAAATGTGGTGAGTTTAGCCTCAATCTTTCATGTAAGCAGAAGGCTGAGGCTACTCAGTCACAAACTGACAGCTAAACTCATTCAGTAGACGTCTTCAGCAGAAGTTGGTGCTAGTTTAAAGGAAAAGGTTAAAAAAAGCCCGAAACTCTTAAGTCACTGTGTACAAATTCCTCTGTAGATGCCTGTTTTCACTGATGCTTCCTCCCAGAATCTATGCAGATCTAGTTTTTGTCCAAATACTGATGATACCATGATGAAAATTAAATATAAGCTTTGTTATGGCTGTGGCTACCAGCAGTTGTTATAATACCCAGTGATGGTTCTTGGGCACTAGATCTAGGTCTAAGCCTTACATATATGCCATATAAGCTTTACATACATGTATTTTCATCCCTGGAAGGACTTGATGCATCCCATAGCCCTTTCAGATCACTTCCTGGGAAGCCAGTGGTGGACCCCAAGCTCAGTACACTGCTCCTGGGACACACACCCTCATGCAGGAGCACCCTTAGGAGGTCCTTCCCTCTCTGCTGCCGCTGGGATTTCCAACTCCTGCATCATTGCATGTATCAGGGCGGTTCTAGAAATTCATCTCCCATTAGTATAGTTTCTTTAATTAAACCTTGATGCTTGTATTTCGCTTGGGAGCCAACTGTCCCAGAAGGTTTGCTGGGATTAGGGGAGCCAGAGGTAGCAGGGCAATGACACCAGGGTCTTGATCCCGGCACAGGGCACACGGGTGTCCGTGTCACTCGCTATGGGGCTGGACCCACATCGCGGCTCAGCGCAGCTCACAAGACATCCACGAAGGCACTTTAAAAACCACTTTCTCAAAAACTTAAACCCCAAACTTTCTGCGGGAGGGCAAGTGTCGATGGCTTTTGGGTTTTACGCCCCTGTGTGTCCATCAGCACATGGCGGACGGTGGCTTCCAACTTCCCTCTTGCCCATTTTCCTGGGAAACCCGGCCACTTTGCACTCCAGGCCGTTCTGCAAACAGCGCTTTGAATAGGGAGCAAGCACGAGGCTGTGCCGAGCAGGAGCACTGCGAGGAGGTGTGAATAATGCCAGTAGGCTGCGCATTGTTTCAATTTAAAAACAACTCGATCTAAATTCTCTGATCCTCTGTGAGAATAAAGGAAAGCTAAGTAAGCTTAAAAGGGAGCAAACCACTGCTTCCAGCTTCAAAAAGCCTCAGCAAAATCAATTAAGAGTGTACAAAGAATCTTGAGAGAACAACAGGGACTGACAGATTGAACCGCACGAGCTCGTTACCTTTTCAAATCATCTCTCGCTATGATGTTCCTGCGCAACATCAGCCGTGGCACGTAGGTGTCTTTACATTTCGCCTGCGAGCGTACCTGGATCTTACTTTGCAAATACAGCGTTAGTGTTTTATGCGCTACGGAAACAGCCTCCTTTGATGGGGGAAGGCAGCAGCTATTTAATGGAACAAAGGAGCAACGTGTTCAAAGTTTAGGATGAGAGAGGAGGAACAACGAATGTGAACTGAGTGCCCCAGTGTCAAAGGTTTTGATTAGGAAACAGTCTGTATCCATCTCTGATGGGTTAAGCTGCAGGTTTCCCTATTTTCCTTATTTTTCAAAAATATTTCTCTAGATTCAGTCAGTCCACGAGTGACGCCAGTTCACTTCTGCACCCACGCAAGTCAATAACTTCGTTCTTACCTCTCCAGCCGTGAAGAAATTAAATTCTTCCTCTGAACCCTTCGCAAGGGGAACGTTTCTAGCTGATGAACGGGGATCACAGGAGCAGCGACGCCGCGGCCTGCAGCTTTCAGTGAAACCAACCGCCGCGGCTCCCGTCCCTCCTCCCCCCCACGCCTCCAGAACCGGTCGGCAAATCTGCTTTCCTTATCTCCTCCTGAGCCCCGGCTGAGATGAGACGCTTAATCCAACCGGCTCCTGTGTCCCCCCTTGGAATGATCGATACCTCCAGCCACCCCATCTGCATGTCGGTTGCCTACAGATAACTGCTCAGTGACAGGCGTCCGGAGCGCCTTCGTTAGTTTTGTGATTAGCAGACCTGTGAATTTATTTAGTTCCAAAAAACGCTTCCCAGCAGCTGTAAAACTACCAGCTACCGTGATGTATTTAACAGGCACAGGAAAAAAGACCTTCTGCTTCTGCTGTCTGGCGAGCTGTGCTGGGATTTATGACTAACCGAGGATTCTGCTAATGAATGATTTCGAGGCAATGCTTAAATTTTAGAGAAAAATAGAATAGTATTGACTGACTTGATCCTGACTGGGGACGGTAGCGAGTATTTAATTCTTCCCTAGATAAATTCAGCCCCTAGCTATCTTGCATCTCTGTGAGTGATGTTATTTGTCCCACTGAAAAAAAATTAACTAGTCTGAAGCATCCTTAATCCAAAGCAATCAATTTAACTGCCTGCCTCGATGGACAGCTCCAGCATTTAGAGAGGCTATTCTAACAAGCCACGCCGATGCACATGAGGCTCCTTGCAGGGGAGAGAATAAAAATGGAGAACGAACTTACATTTTTCCCCACCAAAGCAGAACAAAGCTTCACCTTCACTATCTGTTCACTCAAAATACAAAGCTGAATCACAGATCCACATTCCTCTCCGTTCTTTTCTCTTTTCTTCAAGAGAGATTATGACCATAGATAAAAAAAAAAATTGGAGTGATACATCCTTAGTCACCGCTGCGTGTGCTCTGACCTAGGGAAAAATCAACAGTGTCAAAGCCCCGCGAGCCGGGCGCTGAGCCGAGGCACCCACTCGCAGCCCTGTCGCCCCGTGACGCACTCGACAGCGCCGTTCTCTTCCTAAAACGTGAAGTCACGCAAGCAGCTATCACCGGCAAATGTCTTCCTCCAGTCACCAAAGCAGCGGTTTTCACCAAGACCCAGCTACTTTACCATGACGGGAGCGACGGGCAGCAATATTTAGGGTTCAGCGCTTTAGGGTGAGAAAGGACAGCGGCATCGCCATCTCCCCCAGGAGCTGGAAGAAAAACTGTCTACGAACAGGGCATCAGCAGCTAAACAAGAGTTTAGGAACTCCCTGAACCAAAGGCTGTTCTAAACCACTCTTCAGTCACCGCTCGTAGATTTATCTTCCACAAGTAGGTACGATTTAAGCCCTCTGACACTTCTGCCATCACCAGGGAGTTCAGCAACTCAGCTCTGCGCTGTGTGAAACCTGTGCACCCCCCAGGCACCCCCTTAGTTCTCATAGCACAAGGGGGGAGCATCCATTCAATAAAGAGGAGTTTGGTTTATCCATAACATACATAATTTAACAAACTTCCCATCCCCCATTCCCAAATTGTAGCTCTTTGACAAACTTCTCTGTATTTTTCTTTTTTTTTTTTGCTCAGCTCTATTATTATTAACGAGCTGCATACAGCTTTTGAAACAGAATACCATGGATTCATGCACTCTTCCATTTCATTCTGTTCCTTTCCCAGCTACAGACATTACATTTACCCTTTAGATCACTTTTGAATATTGAGCTTGTTTTCAGAGCGCTACACGCAGCAACTCCAGGATTCTCCCCGCCGCCCCTTTCCCTAAGGAATAGTCACTTAAATTAGAGGCTGTCATTGCATATATTCATTTACCAATTCACCAGGTATTAGAGTAAGACTTACTAAATTGTAGTACCTAAAAAAAAAAAGTGTCACATGTGATTCTAATGAGATGCTCAGTATTACCACACTTTTTAATGCATTAGTAAAAAACCACAGCATTTTATTAATTTATAAAATACAGAGTTTCAAGCGATTAAAGCATACGTACAGACTAGCTAAAAATATCTAGCAGCTGTGAGGATTCTCGCCTAGCATGGCAAAATAAGGAAGAAAATGAGTAAACGGCCATTCTTGTGCCCTGCAATTTTCTCACGTGTTGCGAGGGTGTGCAAACCTCTCTGTATTCCAGAAAAATGGACCTAGTCTCAACTAAAAAGAAGCCCTGGAAGACCACCAGCATGCTCTGAGGAGAGATGGCAGAAAGCAGACAATAGAGTAGAGGTGGCCACAGGATTAGAAAGAGAAGGATGAAGAAACCTTACTTCAGAATAGCAGGAAAGTATTTATAACCAAAAGCATACAGTCCTGATTCCCCAGAACTCCAAGATTAGTTAGAAATTGAGGCAAAAACTAGGACTAGGTAAAACTGGGCTGTACTGCAGGTGTAGAGCTGCAGTCAAAGCCAGACCTGTCTCCTACCAGAAGACAGAAGTCCTGTCCAGACCAGGGTGACTGTGGCTCTTGATAACAAAAGATCCAGACCCCCATTTTCAGCTCGTTTCCAGTCACCCTACGGTCTGTCTGCACAGAGGTGTCAAGAGCTGAATGAGCTTCAGAGTGTCTGTCCTTGCTGCACACATTTCATACACACTAGCACTGTTGGACTAGGTCTTCTCTAAATTCAAAAGTCAAGTTTAATTTAAAGACCTGAATTAACTTATTTTTTTTATACTTTCCCGCAACAGCTCTTTTCAGGGACCGCTCCCGTTGGGTAGTCCGTTTGTTACCTGTTACGGGGATAGAGGTCAATTAATGCTTGTTTGTGCAGGAAAAACATATTTTACAGCTTATGAGAAAATATTACGCTTCCCCATGGAAGGCCAGTGGAGCCTCTGGATAAAGTCATGGAAGGAAGAAAGATCCTCTCCATGCATTTAGCTTATGACACACTGCTTATAATACAGAATCTTCTATATCGCAGCCACAATCTTAGTAGAGTAGGACAAGGGGAAGGAATATATAATCTATTTCTAACAGAAATACATATATTTCTGTCCTCTGTGGGGCATAGGTGGCGCAGAGGGGCTCAGCATGTTCCCTTGCTTTTGGCAGTTAATTCCTTTCCTACAAAGGAAGCTGTCCCTGAAGGACACTGTTTTACCTCCGCACAACAGAAGAGCATAGGAGGAACCTTTTCCAGGAGCTCCCACCTCCTTAAGAAAAGCGAAGATCAGCAGTAGTTTACAGATACATTAAAATATTTTTCAAACAGGGCACAAATTAGACTCCCCATTTACCTGCCAAGATTCCAGTTCAGTCCTTTTCATTTCCCTTGTAAGAACAGCTGGCATAAGCAGCTAACACAGCAGGAAGCATGATTCCTTAAACTACTTTAAGTGTTAGTGACGCATACGTTCTAATCAAGAGTTGGCATCTTTACATTCTTTGTATTTATTTTAAGAAAGCATTTTAGTTAATCTAAGCAAGAATATTCAAAAGCTACTGTGAAGAAACATTTTTGTTTCTGCTCAAACTTTTCAGAATAGACACTCAACACTTTGCCAGCTCATTCAGCAGACATCACTCAGTTACGTGGCCAAGCAACACAGAGCGAAGGATTACACAAAAAAAAGCTCCAGTTAAACCTCCTAAAGACAACTTCTGTGCCAAGGACAAGCGACATGGCGTTATCAGTGAGAAGCCAGGGCTGGAAAGGCAGTCAACACGCAATGGGGCAGAGAAGTCCGTCTCCAGACGGTTTCTGTGTTTCTTTGCCGTCCTTCGAAAGGGCAGTCACAGGACGGGAACAAGAGGATGCACAGGGGTTGCTTTAAAAAGAGCAAGCTCAGAAACTCTACAACTGTGCCGAGTATGGCCAGTCAAGGTCACCTCAGTCAAGTTTTCACCTACGCTACTCGCTGCATAAAAGAACGCATATATAAAAACACCAAAGGTTTGCATAAAAATAGATTTTTTGTAGTTCTCCTCTTAAAATTACTGTACAAATAAATAAAGTTATTGTCCATTTAAATATAACCGTTTGGGAAAACTGGAAGCTGGCAACAGTCTTCTGATCGACCCACTCATTCCAAAGGAAGGCAGAGTTGTTCGCCATCTCTGAGGCCTCCAGATTGCAGCAGGATACCTGCAAATGAAACACACCAAAGTTGCAAAATAAAATACTTCTTAGCGAGAGCACTGGTCTGTACCAAAGGTCCCCTGGCCCACTGTTCTGCCTCAGGGACATCAACAGCATGCATATGCTTAGGGAAGAGCAAGGGGCAGGTACACAAACAGGGTTTCCTCAGTAAAAATCCCAGTTCTGAGCAATGTTTAACTTAAGGACTTCCTGAATCACAGGTTATATCCATATCCTTGTCTTTAAATTCATGAAAGAAAACTCATTTAGATGTTTTTCACACTGTTCTGAGGAGATTTAGTGTTTGGCTGCCCTAGACTGTAGAGTTCATTGCCGATGATAACAAAGCATTACGGAAAAAAAAAAGTATCTCCTGTTTGATTCGAACTTGCTATTGGAGAATTTCTTCTGAAGCACCTAGATTTAGCGTTGCGAGAAACCCTTTTCAGCCTCTGTGCTACTCCTGATTTGAGATTAGGAAAGTCGGATATGAAATTAGTCTGTTTTCTGGACTGAAGCATCCATGAATTATTGTTTAAGACCCCATTTTAGAAAGGCGAGTTGGTTTTCATTTCAGTCCACACTAACACAGCAGCTGACAGCATTTTCAGCAGCGTGAGACTAGCGCCTCGTGGTGTGAAACGCTGTGCCACAAGTCATTGCTGCATCAACTCCGATTACACGCCAAAAGCAAGTCTAGTAGGTATTCAGCTAGCTTCCTACCGAAGAGGAAAATAAAATAAACGAAGAGGATTGAGACAGACGGGGTTTTCAGGGATACGTCCTGGCTGTGCTGGCATTTTTCTTCTGAACCTAGTCTGCAAACCTATTTACCATTACGGTTTCATAATGAAAAAGGAAAGTCAACAGGAGTAAGCCCGACACTGTGCTGCTAGAGCTTTTTTTTCTCTTTATCCTTCCTCGCAAATTCCTCTATAGCAGGCTAACCACTTCAGGGCTGGCCTGCCAACTAGTGGTACTGTTGCTATTACAGTATGCCAGGCCTCCTGTTTCAGGTGGGAGTCCCCAGAACTGCAGATCCTATCAGACTAATCAAGTAGTTTTCAGTGATAATACTGATTTTTCTAGATAAAAAGAAGTGTTGGTCTTGTCCAGTGAGATTTCAGAAAGGCATTTGATGTAGTACCACACAAGAAAGTATTAGATAGACAGGAGAAGACTGGGATTAGTAAAAAAGATGTAAGGCAGTTAACCTGTCCCAAGGGAAAACTGAAACAGGTAATTTGGAAATTAAGAGGCTAGAGTAGAGTTTTATCAAGATTGGCACTGGCAATGAACTTGTTTAATTAATGTTTTCACTAACAGCCTTGGCACAATTAGAAGTGTGCCGATGACACAAAGCTGGAGGTTTTACGGTTATAAAAAAGGATGAGGAAATATACAGGGTCATTCACCGTTTCTTCTAACTGACAGGGGATTAAATTCGGCAATTAAAAACGTAAGGTCATGCATCTGTGAACAAAAGTAACTGCTGTAACCCAAAATGTTATTGATTTGAAGCAACTCAAGTCAAAAAGGGCTTTAGGATACAAAGCAATTATGAGAGGATTAAGTGATATAGATATGAAAGGAGAGAGATGCGATCCTGGAATACATCGGGAGGAATATTTCCAAGGCTAGATAGTAAATGCTGGTGCTTTACAAGGACCTGAAGAGACTCGTCTAGAATAAGTGCAGAAATTATCTGTATATAGAGGAGATGGAGGAGCCAACCTCGATGGAACCAACCAACGAACCTTGGACAGGAAGAAATGCTGCTAAGGTTACAATTGTTCTCTATAGTAGTTCAGAATGGGCAAACACCCAGGAAGGAGAAGAACATTTTAAGCTGAAGGACGAGTCTGCCAGAAGATCAAGAGTATTAAACTGATCAAAAATGCATTTGTGTTGCAAAGGACAATGTCCTTAGCTATAAGGACAGCCAGATGCTCGGTCCCAGTGACGGTATCAGACACAAAAACCTTTATTTCTATGATGCATTTATCAAAGAAATTCTAGGATATGAAGCCCATGATAGCAGAAGACAGGACTTGAAAATCCTGGAAACTCCATTCTGTATTTTCATTGCTCTGCTGAAAGACACGGAATCTGACAGACCGTCTTAAATCTTATGTTGGACGGTCAAACTTCCATCAAGGCAGATACTAAAGAAGCCATCAAGAACTCACAAGGATTAGGATCAAATTTGTTTTTCAAAACGGGCACATAAAAACAACAGTCTCACTGCAGGACTCAGCAAGACTACCAGACTTCCAGTCCAGCCTTTTCCAAGACATTCTTCGAGGCCTTTACATGTTAAACATGACAGGAAGCTTCATGACAGGAAGCTCCTCTATCATCTGATAGACTCAGAGCATTAACAGTGCTTTAATTAAAAAAAAAAAAAAAAAAATCTGTCTTTAATCTGACAGTTACTATTATAGCTGAATACCATATTTAAGATGCACACCTACAAATATACCGTAACCTTGCTCACTTCAGCTTCTATTTAGTTAGCAAATATATTGTAAAAGCAACAAACAAGCACAGGTAAATGCTGGAATGATGGCAGAAATCTGCCCTCATTTGTGGAAATGGATGAGGTTTAGGGTAAAGGACAGGCTGGCCCAAATACAGACAGCGCAGCCAGTTCCCTGAACAAACACCATTAAGGAGGCAAAAGTTTCTTAGGTGTACTTCAACCAAATTCCTTTTCTCAAACGTTTATAGAAGCCTTTTCTTCTTCTAGTTTGATTGCATCTTTCCATCACTGAATTTTCAGAACTGCTACAGGTCACATTTCATTTAGAGGGCTTTGGCCTCGAGGTCAATAACAAAAAATCCCCTGTAAGCTCAGCCTAAACAGGCAGTAGCCTGGCAGAGACACTAACCTGAACGTCCTTCGTCTCTACGAGACAGAGCGTTGACGCTTTTTGCCATAGGAGATTTGCCTGATTCGGACTTCTAGTTGGAAGGCATCCAATCTTTCCTTTGGGTTAAAAGCCAGCATATCATGCAGGAGCTTGCAGAGATCAGCTGGCATGGACTTCTTGTTCTTCAGGGGAATTTGTAATTTCATGTTGGGATTCTCCAGCAACGCTTCTCCGAGGGGAATAAGCTCCTTGCCTTGGCAGATGTAAGTTCCTGAACACAGATTAGAAGGAGTCAGCTTATACAGGTAGAGGAAAGTCTACACAAAATGCTGTCACGCACAGTACAGATAGACAGTCTGGAAAACAAAACATCTGAAAGATTACCAGAACTATCACTTATTAAGAGGTGACCGCCAACTCAAATATTGGGAGAGGCTGTTATCAGAAGAGGCTTTTACTTTCAAACAGTAATCAAGATGTTGCACAAGGCCATGTGCGTAACCATGCGTGGAACAGAAGGAGCATGTTTAAGCATGGCGTGCCCGTCAAACAGTTATATGGGCCATCTGCAGAGAAAATGCGCTGCTGCAATGAAATTCCTCCATTTTGCTCCATTTCACCCTACTAGCAGACACGGAAGTTCTAGAAAAGGGAGGGAGACTGTGCTTGGCTGAGGTGACTTGAAAGAGTTAAACACAAAACTTATTTGCTCAGTTAGTCAAACAATTTTCAATTAAAATGACAGTGTATGCCATTTACCGTTAGCCAATTTCTCCTCAGCAAGATTAAGGAAGGGAAATGTAAATTTGCTCCTGGTAATCTAAATAATTTCACCGGTTGTTGAAAACGATTAACTGCCTTCCAAAACAGACAGTAAAAACAGCTTTGCTCACTCAAGCTGTTCTGCCCCTGCACCAGGCAAAGAATAAATGTTTCAAAGGCAGTGACCTGTCCGTGCATAGAAAAGGTTGGCCTTGCAAACTCCTTATCTCAAGTTGGCGGGTAGCTATTTTAATGAAATCTATTCATGCTTTGGTCTCAGCTGCAGCCATTTGCTTGTTTCTGTAGGCAGGAACTAAAACATTTATCAATGTTTGGCATTTTAAAAAGAAATAAACAATAGAATTAGAACTGAGCCTACTTAAAGTTGAAAAAAAAAAAAAAAATTAAAGGGGTAGCACAATAGCTTCTGAAAGTTCTTCCGTAGAAATTCCTTTTAAGAATTTAAACACTTAAACGAAAGACAGACAGGTATACTATGATCTCAGAGCCTGGGTAGATGTCTTCAATTATTATGCTAATGTGCATGACTGGCAGTCTCTCCTCTCAAGATGGATTTTCCACTGCAATATACTTTTCTGAAATCATTTAGTACAAAGTATTTCAAGCGTAGATGTGGGGGATTTGGAGAAAGGAGGAGGCGGCAAGAGAGCAGGCCATCGGAGGAGTCATCCCTGTGAGATCTTGCATCTCTCAACTGTGAGGAAACTCAGCCAGATGGCAGTGAAGCTTACCTAAACATCTTTTCCCAGTTTATTACTTGGCTCCTTGGAACATCCTTTCAGTGCTCCGAGTGATCCCGTCCCTTGCTTATGCCAAGTCAAGGATACAAGTGAACCCTTAAGCCCAATTCCAGAAAGGTTTTGGTTTTAAGAGCATTAAAAGCATTTCTGAGCAAATGGAAGTATACAGATACTAAATCCCCTATGAAGAGCGTAGCTGTAAGACAGATGCCTCACCAACGGCTACGAGCTTTTTCTCTTACAATTCTTCACTGACAATAAGGGCCAAATCCATTTTTGAAGAGCGTTCCTTAGGGTAAGGAAGGCCTGACAGCAGAGAAGCCAGAAGCAATCTTTCCCTTAACCTTTAAATCCCACAGAGTATTTCTGGCAGAAGGAACGATCTTCCAAACAAAATGATTTGTAAATATAAAAAGCATTCCCTCTGCCTTAGTGATATCTCTTCAAGACCGAAACCCTGCATGAGAAGCAACCAAATTAGAAGCAACACGTGCTGAAGAAAAAGACATTTCTTTGCAGCCCTCTTAAAAACAAAAACCCAAAACAGCCAAAACCCACCAACTTTGGGTTTCTTTGGGTTGCAAAGTGCTTGCAAATTCCTGGAAAAAGCCACATCCAAAGCATATATGTCACAGCATTTGTAAGTATGCCTGGGAGAAACACCTCTCAGAGGATCCCTACAGATCCAGAACGTCCCCTGACGACAGGACAGCACTGATCTGATCCTCACCAAGCAATTCCTTCTCAGTATCCCCGTCTCGGAAGGTGATCCTCTCGACCATAGCCCAGAAAATGATCCCAAGGGCAAATATGTCAGCCTTCGCAGTGTAATGACCTTCCCACACTTCTGGAGCCATGTAGAAGTTTGACCCACACGCAGAGGAGAAGCGATGCTGGTTCACATTCCCTTTCCCCTGACACACCTTGCTGAGGCCAAAATCTGCTACCTGCAATGCATAAGAAGAAAAGCAAAATAACCTATTCACAAACATCAAGTTTACAAGCGCGTTTACAAACAGCGCCTCTGTGAATTCCACTCTGAAATCCACCACAGCGTGGCACTGACACTTGTGGGGTGGCAACCCTAGTGAAACAAAGAGCTGGTTATACCCTGTTAGCTGTCCATTCCCCAACTCCTTTTCTGTTGTTTGTTCCCCTTCCTAAGATGGGCAAAACAAGTATCTGTTTGTTATCTTTCTGTGAAGTTCATTCTGAGTACGTCTAATCGGGCATAAACATACCTTGAACAACATCTAGGGTAGAAGTGGCTCTTACTGTTCCACAGCGAGTGCACTCAATCTCTTGCATTACCATTATTATCCACAGTGATTAAGATGGCATTGATTTAAATGTCCCTTGACGGCTCTACAGGTCGAAGTACAAATACCATTATTGATCCGAATGGTCAAGAAATGAATTATCTGCAAGGCACCGATCTGTTATTTTATGTCTAACCACGGGAACTCTCGGGATTGAAAGTTCAGGAGCAAGATGGCTCCCAGCTTTTCCAGCTCTCTGAAAAGCAGCTGTACAGACTTTCAGTCTGGTGCTACAAGAAAGGCAGCTAGCCAGTCTTCATCTCAGTCAGGGCATCAACCCACACGAAGCACAAAGACATTCCTCACCTCCCCTGAACATCAATATGTGCTTGAGGCAGCAATATTGGAAGTGCTAGCTGTTGTAACAGGGCAGTATGTTCTTAAAGTTTAAGGGCACAGAAAATACTGCTTCATTTTTGACTGGTCATGATCTCCCTGATTATCTAGCGTGCAGAAGTTAGACAGCCCTGAACTGCTCCTCTCAACAGTGGATGAAGGACATTACAGAAAGACACCATCGTGACCTCTACTTCCTTCCAGGACTCCTGAAAAAAAAAGCCCACAAGTGATATCGGATGTTCTGAGTACATTTAGTACAAGCTACAAATATCATAAGACTCACCAAAAGACCTTTCCAAAGCACGTGATGCACGAGCATGTAGATCATATACTTGTTACAGCAAAGTTTTATTCCCTTACCTTTACTATGGGACTTCCACGTCTATGAGAAATCAAAATATTGTCAGATTTCAGGTCCCTGTGCACTATCTGGTTTCTGTGCAGGAAAGCCACAGCGCTGCTGAGCTGCCGCATGAAGCTGTTATTCAGCTGAGCATCCGGGCTGCGAGACAGCAGGTATTCATTCATGTTGCCACCATCACAGAACTCCATCACAAACCACAGAAAGCAGGCCGATTTGGGATCCATGCACCTCCGCCCTTTCAGGCAGGTCTCAATTAGCAGCAAATGGCTGTCTGATTTCCTGTAACGATGACTAATTGGCTGAAAGACTTGGCCATTCTGCAGGATACACTCCTCCAACTGGATCACGTTTTCATGTTGCCTCTGGATGCTCTGCAGGGCCCAGAACTCTTGCAGAGCCAGTTCTACATTTTCGGGCACGTTACAGTGCATCCTTTTAACTGCTACTTTGCTTCTAGTTTGATTAACGATGGCCTCATAAACCACGCCATAGCTCCCTCGGCCCACTTCTCGAACGATGCTGTACTTGGCTTCCGTAGCCATCCCTCACTTCGGCCCAGTGAACAGCAAATCAGAGGAAAATATTTGAACTCATGGCAATCAGTCGTCACCTGCAGTAAAACCCTGGAAGAGAAGGGGATAAAAAGCTTAAAACTCTCCTAAAGCAAGCAGCTTACCAACAATAAACTACAAATACTTCCAACCGGTATCAATTTTAGCGATGTATGCACCGGTATATGCACCGGTATATGATGCAGCTGCATGAGGACCGATAGCTAAAGCTGGTTTTAAGAGAAAGCCTATACCCGTGGTAGCTTTGAGACATTACCAAGTACAATCCTGACTGCACAGTGGGATACAGCCACCTGGGAAGTGACATTGATTTGTCCACAGCGGATGAGGTTTAGTGAGAAAGAAAAAGAACTATGTAGACACGTTTCCTAAGCAGGGCAGGAAAGGGAAGACAAGACCTCCTGGGTAACAGCTGAACTTACTGTTACCAGAATTGACTTTTAAAGAAATGAAGTTAGCCAGAAGTGCCAGTTTGACACTAGATCTTTCACCCTCACTTTTCCCCCTCATAAATTTACTTATCTGTCAACGGCTACATCATGTCCCTGCACTTCCACCACCAATTTTCTACCAGTCCATGCCCTGATACTCACCCCCTTTCTCCAGCTCACCCTCTTCCAACCCCTTCACAAGCCTTACACTGCACTTTCCCTCCACCTCAAGCTCCCTGTCCCATTCCCAGGCCACCTACCCCAGGTTCTTCTTCATTTCACTCTCTAGCACAGGCTTTCCCTGTGATTCTCATGGTCCCTCATTCAATTCCCCCCTCAGCCCTATCCCTGATAACCCAGCTCCCATTTTAGCCCCTCATCTCCCTGCTCCAGTGCTCTTCAACACCAGCCCAAGTTTTGCTCCTTAAGCAACACATGAATTCTTCTCTCCCAACTCAATTTTTCTCTGCTTTCATGCCCCGCGTGTTCCTTTCCCAATCCCCTAAACCCCTCCCCCCTACT
>NW_009205292.1:0-210 GCF_000690835.1 Fulmarus glacialis
CCCACGCTGCCGAGTGAATTGAATCCGTGCCTGCTTTCTCAGGGCTGCAGCTCCTGCTAACAGACTCCCTGAGCTCCAGGCAGCTTCTCGCCTCTCCCTCAGCCTTATCAGCTCGTGGAAGAGGTGATGCTGGAGGTACGTCTCCGCTCCCTTCCCAGCTGAGGCAGCACTACCGCTCTGGAATCGAAACAGAAGTTGGCAGCGGCGAGG
>NW_009205292.1:368-867 GCF_000690835.1 Fulmarus glacialis
CTGTCTGCCGCAAGATATGGCGAAGAGCGCCTGCCGGGGGAAGGCATCTTTGTGGCCGGGGGCTGCTGCGAAACACCACGGACTCTCGTCCTGCATGGCTGACATGACACTGAGACTGACTCAGGGCTAAGAGCAGACGTGGGCACAGTTGCCTGAAGGTCCTGCTCCTCAGGCTGGCACCTACGGGCAAGCCATGCTGGGGTGCAACCTGCTCTTCTTCCATATGCATATGGACATGTGCTGGGATGTGCCTCAGTTTCCCCTTGCTGTCAGACATTGCCTCTGCGTCCTGGCCCCAGCGCAGCAGCAGGACCTGCCGAGCCTGACCCACCTGCAAATCCTGGGACCTGGTCGTTGCAGAGGTAGCGAAGGGCCGGCTCCTGCGGGTCTTGGCTCTGGCTCACAGCCCCCCGTGAGGGCGTTGCGCCCCGGCCCGGCATTCAGCCGGGCTGTGCATCGAGAGCAAAATGACGCCACGCTGCTGCTCGCTGCCAGCACC
>NW_009205293.1:0-4978 GCF_000690835.1 Fulmarus glacialis
CGATGCCCCGGAGGGGCCGGAGCAGCAGGACCCCCGGGGAGCCGCTGGCCACAGCACCGCTCTGCCGGCGCCCTCCGCTCACCCGTTTCTTTTCCAGCAAGATGGGGAAAGGCAGCTACAGCGGTTCGGCCAGGGCTTGTTTTAAGGCTGGGAGAGGGATGAGGGGGGGTTAAGTTTTGTTTTGTCCAACACACGCTCAGGCCTTTTTAAAAAAATTTGGTTTTTATCGAGCCACAAAATTTGTTTTAGTGTACTTTTCTAGTGAAAATCATTAGGAATGCGTTTTTGGCCTTCAGGTTGTCTGAATCTCGCCCCAAACTGAACCCTCAGGTTGGGTTAAGCCGGGGAGCGCGGGGGTGCGGGAAGGACGCGGAAGCGGCTGCAGGAGGACTCACCTTTCAGGCCACACAGCCCGCACAGGGCAGCAAACGCCGTGGACTCCATTTCAATGTTCCTCACACCGGCGTCATAAGCTCTTTTCAAGTACTCTAACTTTTTTTCACTGGAAAAAGAGCACAATGCTCCGTCTAATCTCCCCTGACCTTGAAAGGAAGCAGAGAAGTGTCACTGCTGGCCCTGCGTGGGTTTACAGTCATGGTGAACGGGGTGTCATTTCAAATGGAAAGTCCAGCAGTGCCTACGGTTTGTCTGAAGCTGACTAAGTTTTCCTTTGAATAGTTACTTTAATCATATTAACCTCAGAGTTTAAAGCCAGTGCGCTATGTCTCTGTATAGAGAAGAAAATTACACAGGTTTTAACACTTGTAAAAAGGACGAGTAAGCCCGCAGGTGTTAAGTACAGGGTGTATATTGCACTCTGCAGGGGCAAGTCATCGCAGCTTCTCTGAGGTCCATGGTGTGCGTCAGCTGCGAAGGTCTGCCAGGTTAAATCCAAAAAATGCCAAGTTACTGTGGAAGAGGGGCATAGCAAGCTGTGCAGAACGGCAAAACTGGGGAGAGGAAAGCCCCCTTAATTTTAGGTTTAATTTTTCTTAAGTGGCTGCCATAGATGGCAGGCAGCTGGAGCTGGAGCCGCTCGTGAGTGGCGTTCCCTGCTCGGGCGGCTTTGGTGCTGGCCGGGGAGCTGGGTCCCAGGGCACTGGCACTGGTGCTGGTGCTCCCTCCTGCGCCCGCCGCAGCCCCGGGCCATCGCCGCAGCAGGACCCGACGCTGTGCCGCGTTCAGGTGTGGGCACCCATCCTGACCCTCTCCTCTAACTGCACTGGTGGCTTTGGCTGTCCTGCAGAGCGGACCCGTGCCCAGTGCAGCTACTCCTCTCGCACAGTATGTAAAGTCCTTTGTGCAAGCAAAATGTATACCTGTGGCTGTGCTCACCTGGGCAGAGTGCTTCCTTTTATTGCTGTTCCTACTGTTAATCCTCTCAAATGGCTTTTTGTTTAAATAAAACATGGTCTTGAGCAATACACAGATGGTCACATTTGCAAGCAGATCCAAAGGTTTATAAATAGTCCTCAGACTATTAATTTTTCATTTATTACATTTCATCTACTCTGCAATCAGCATGTAACTTTGCAAAGGAAACGGTTCCAGAGTAACCAAAGTTTGTTTACGTAAATGTCACATGCTTCCTGACAGTTTTCTAGTGTTTGGTAGTTCTGAAGTTACAATCTTCTTGTAGGAAACAACTCAGCATAACCCATCTGCTAGGCTTGCTACAGAATTGTGGATGAGGGTCTGTTTTCTTTGCCAGGGTGAGGCTAGTGGCCTCCTGCTTTTGGAGGGTCTGCGACCGTGCGTGGCTCCCATGTAATGGCTGGACTGGGGGGCAGCCGAGGTCCCCCCCAGGCACCTGCATTGTCCCCGCGAGCAACCGCTGCTGGGTGGATTTCGCTCTTGATCCGCCACCAGCTACAGCAGCGCTGGTCTTGCAGGTGACATTACCAAATTTAGCTGTCAGATGCACGAGAGACCAATTAGCAGAGTAGGCCTCACCCTGGCAAAGTGCTGAAATTGGTACTGGTGTTCTGAAGGTGTACCCTGCTCTGACCGCTGAACGAGCTCTAACGTATCAGGTGGGGCAGCTCCTGCAGTCCTTCTTAGGCTTTAGTAGCACGGATAATTTTGCCTACATAAGAACGTAGAGACTTGGCATTATGTTTGGAGGGAGGAAGGACAGTCAAAGATTATTTTACCTTCATAGAAGTCGTAGGTGCACATAGTATGGCCGATGAGCGTGGGAAAGTCAGGAATCTCCTTGCTGCAGGCGAGTAGTTCCTCCGCGAGGTCCTTGTCCAGCTCAGTGCTCCGCACCACCACATCATCCAGCACCACCTGCTCAAACTGTGGCTTGAAGGAGGAGTCCACTGCTGTGTCCGTGATCACAACAGACCCGGCCTCGATCCCTGTGAAAACGAAGGCTGAGGCTAAGCCAGAGCTCATGACACTTGGGACCTGCTGCAAAACTTCAGCATGACAGAAAAATCTCTATAGACATAGGTGTGACTGTGGGGTTATTCTTTCTAGTGAGTAAAACAGGTGTGAGAGAATAATTGAAATTCATGCAGCAGCACAGATGTAGAAGGAAAATGTACAGAATCAGCACATGATGAGTGATTGTGGGAACGTGCCGAGTGACAGCATTTTAACTGCTTCTGGCTTGCAGAGATCATGCCCCACCACTGGCTTGTGCGGGTGTGAGCAGCACCACTGCCCCAGCCGGGGGTCCCACCAGTGTGGAGGACTACAGGCACCAGGACAGCCGGGAAGATCTCAAAGCATGAGAGTGACTTCCAGTCAAGTGTTTTCTGTTTGAAAAGTGATACCTAATTGTTGTGAATTCAAGGCCTTTGTTCATTATGAAAATGTGCACTCTGCTAAGCCAGTCACTAGAAGTTTGCGGGGTTTTAACCCAAAACAAAATATCATGTTGTTTGATATTTGGAGACCTGACAAAATCCCAAAGCTCATAATAACATGACTTACTGCTGAGAATATTTTTTATTAATACCCTCTTTGCCCAGAAGAAAGACCATGGATAGCTTACCTAAGCCTCCAGAAGTACCGATGCGTATAATAGTAACGTCTCGGCATTTTGCATGGTGCAGCAGTTTGATTAGTTCATGAAGCATGATGGAAATGGAAGGGATGCCCATCCCGTGCTGTTGGGAGGAGAAAAAATAAAAACATCGTTCCCCGTAACGCTGTGACAGGTGACAGGTACGTGACTGCAAGGAGCCCAGGGTTATGCTGTGGCCTCTTTCCACTGATGAAGCCAACAGCGATTTTTTTGAGGGGGGAGAGACATCTCAGGGTCTATGTAGCCTGTCCAGGTAAAGCATCTAACCCTCTTCTCCCCTTGATGCTTTTAGGGCTGCTCTTATCAATAGAGCTGACATTCATCCCTGGGGACTGGTACGTCAGGGACACAGATGACATCTCTCCTTCAAGAAAAGTCTCTCCACGAACGCATCCCGATGGCTGAATGCTCCAAGACCTTCCCCTTGTGTTGCCCGTCCTTACGCCACGTGCTGACTTCCATTCTTTGTCGTGTCCTGCTCGTACTCTTGGAGTTGTGAATTTCAGTGAGGACAACCCGAGCCTCTGCTTCTCCGGTCGCCTCCCAGCCCGTCCTCGCCCCACGCCAGAGCACTTCTGCCCGCGTTGCTGGGCGCAAAGCACGACGGATGGGTTTGTGCCCCTCGGTGAGGACCGCTTTCGGAGTCAGGCGTTTGCTGCATGAAGCCTCGTGCCTTGCAGATCACCTGTCCTGCTTCCTGGCTCGCATCACCCACCCTGGTGTCCCTCTGTCCCCACCGCCTGCCTGGCTGCCTGCAGGCTCTCCCCTCCGCTGGCACCCCCTCCTCTGCCCCGTCTCCGCTGCCGCGCCTCTGGGCTGGCAAATGTTTTGCAAATGTTGAGCTGTTGAGGCTGCCTCTGCTTTCTGCCCAGCACTCCCTCACGTGATCATCTTAGTTTTCTGCTCCATCGCTCAACCACCGTCCTTTTCTCAGCTTTACTTTTAAAAACAAAAGGTGTTTGGTGGTGTGGGATTTGTTTTTTTCCTCATGAAAAATGCCCCATGTTTTTTTGTTTTTGCTATCGTGTTCAAAAACCTGAAGGAAGCATATGGAAAGAAGCATAACTAATTTAACATATGCAGTTTTCGTATTGCTTTGTCTCTTTTCATTTGGCTGTGAGACTGATGGTCTATTAGGTTTGTATCATGTTTTAAATATGAAAACATTTTGCATGTTGTTATTCTGGAACATCAGCCTGACTTATTTGCCAATGCCTAAAAAATTTATTCTCATTGTAAATATTCAAAGCAGGAAACTCTGTTCCTGCCTCCGGTATGTTTGAGTTCATTTGTGTTTCTAAGCAACTTGCAAAAATGTGATGTTGGCAGCTGCTCTGCATGAAGTGTTTTGGGGGAGGCTCGCTGCATGCTCTGCCCTGTGTCTCTTTGCAGGGACGAGCCCAGGGATCGATGGCTTCTGCATTGGTGCAAAACTGGTGCATGGCCAAAAGCTCAGCGTCGGCTTTTCTTCTAGCTGTGTCACAACTGCTGCCAGATTGGGTAATAGGAAAACTTGTGGTTTTTTTTCCTCTTGGATCCTGACAGATTGATTCCCTTAGGCTTTTCCTTCAGTCAGGTTTGGTTTGGTTTTGTCAGAGGGACCAAACGTGAGCTCTGTTGTGTGAGTGATGCCGTCTCCTGTGAGTCAGATTTAAGACTAATCTTGTGCCTGAAGAAATGATGGCAGGACCGAGCCTTGGGGTGTGAGCACCCACCAGCAGAGCCTGTATTTGCTTTTTCCGCTGTGCAGTGCCAAAAGTTCTGCTGCTGTTAAAGAATAATTAATAACAAAGCAAGTTTTTTACTTTAGAGCTTATGTCAATGTAATACTTCCAGCAATATTTCATAGTTCATGCGTGGTGGGAAGTGGTCTCGGCCTCTTGAATTGCCAGACTGCTGAGCTGAGCAACATACATGCGTGTTGATTTTTAATACAATGCT
>NW_009205293.1:5025-6044 GCF_000690835.1 Fulmarus glacialis
CGTTCTGAGAAATATCATTCAAACAGGAGCAGCTTTACCATGGCTGAAAGGTTGTACTGGTGGTAATGGCTGAAAACTGAAAAGAGGGAAAATATCTGCAGGTGGGTGTTGCAGGAAGCGGAGGCACGGGAGGGAGAGGTCGTGCTGGCCACCCGCCCTGCCGCCGGGGCAGACGGGGCCCCTGCGCCCACCCGCTGCGGGACCACGCCAGCAGCAGCAGACCCCGGGGCAGGGGCTGCAGTGAGTGCCCAGGACGGAAAATGCGTGCGGTGCGGTGCAGCCCGGCGCGGTACTTACACTGATGGAGAGCACTGGCCCAGCCCGGTACATGGCATACCGGTCCGTCCCCGCGCAGATGTCTGCCAGGTCCTCCCCGTCGCCTGTCAGTCCCAGCTCCTTGTGCATGAACTGGGCAAATGCTCTCATCCTGTTTGGGCTGCCACCAACGCAGACAAACTGGATGTAAAATACAAATGTGTTGGTACTTTTTAGCTAAAATAGGTACCAAGATTCAGTCGTGGTGGTGGTGGTGGTGGGCTGCACTGGACACATCTCCCCAGAGAGCACAGTGGGATGCCGCTTCCTTGCAGGCAATCAGGGGACATCAGAACAACTGAGGGTCTCAAAAACAGGAATTAACATGAAAAGCAAACTGTTATTCCTTTAGGGTTGTGACTACGCTAGGTCCAGACAGCTGTACAGCTGCAGATACTTGGGTATCGGTCCCAGGCCAAGAAAATGTAAAATAATTCAGCAAATTTAAGCTGTTAGTATTCCTACTGACAGCAAAGCAAAACCAGATGTTGGAGTAGCTTGTCATTTAATTTATTCTATCAACAGTGCTGACTGCAATTAGTGAGCACTGCTGATGACACAGAGGCCATAAAGTCAGGGAGAAAAAGGACAAATTTTACATATTAAAAGAAAAAATGCTCCCTGAATGTAGGAGGGGGACCAGCATGCGGCTGCAAGGGCAGCGCTGCTGATCCGGCTGCCAGCGGCGCAGGGGAGTGGGAGCC
>NW_009205294.1:0-7010 GCF_000690835.1 Fulmarus glacialis
CGTGCCACGCGCCAGGCTGCCCACGTCATCCGCACGCACCCGCGACACCAAGTTGTCATTGGTGAGTGCTGCCTCACGCCGCGGCGCCCTCGCCTTCCCCTCCCGTCAGCGTGGCCCCTTGGCACCCTCCCTTGGCGGGGGCTCATGCTCCCGTGCCCCATCCCTGGTGCGCTGCTCACGGCTCTCCTTGCAGGTGTGTACAGCCTGGGGAAGGAGACGCTGCTGGTGGACCTGGCAGTGGAGTTCAGCACCTGGGTCGTGGTGAGCCCCTGGCGCCTGGAGCAGATGCGGCTGCTGGAACTGCCTGATGTGTTCACCACCGAGGAGGGGGCCGGCCGCATCCGTGCTGTGGATGTCACTGAGATCCGCTGGGATACCCTTGTCAGCTGGAACACGCTGCACCCTACCATTGCCATCCTCCCTACCGGCAGGCCCGTGAAGATCACCCACCCCAACATCCATCCCATTCCATACTCGGATCACTCATCCTTTTCAGAGCTGTGCGAGTTTGTGAAGTGGCTGAAACCTTGCTCGGTCATTCCAATCGTGAGGGGTGGCATGTGCCAGGCTTATTTTCAGAAATACCTAAGTTCTGCCCCCCAGGCGCTTCCTGACCTCAAAGTCCCAAAGCCTGTGCAAGAGTCTGTAGAGCAGCAAAGCAAAAGGAAGGGGCGGGAACCCATGTGTCTCTTGAAAAGAGCTGCCCAGCATTCTGTGCCCCGAGGAGTTGTTTATGAGTCCCCAGAGGAACGTACTGAGAAATCTGAAGAGTTCACAGGTGTTAAGGTTCTTCAGCAGAACTACTGTGAGTCAGCTTTCTGCTCAAAAGAAGGTTGCACTTGTTGTCACTCAGGCAAGGAGAAAGGGAAGGAAGAGGTGAGCGGAGAACAGCCTGGAGTAGCAAGAGCAGCTAGTGCTGTTAGCCAGGCACCTGTTTCTGATGAGCCCTTTCCAACTGGATTTGCAGAGCAGTATTTACTCACTCCCTTAAATGTCCTAAAGCAGAATTCCTCACAGAAATTTGACAAGCTGGTAGAAGATTTCTTTAGGAGGGGAGAAGCATCCTGAAAAATTGTGTGACGCTTGCCAGTGCCAATGCAGTTCACAGCAGTGATTCTAGAGGTCTTACAACTGGATCCCATTCTCTGTGCCCAAGTTGCCTGTCAGAAGAGAGGAGCTCAGCTATGGGCTCTCCTTTCTTTACCGCTTATTAGAGGACGAGGAGGAAACTAGAACCAGTTTGTAGGCATTAGATTTTTTAAAATTTATTTATTTTTGTACCTCTGTCTACATCTGTTGGGTCTCCACACTATGCTCGGGCAATGCGGTCCCACTGCGTGTGTGCCTTGTATCTACTTTTTGCAGTGACTTACTTGTCTCTTGTGACAAAAGATACTGCCAGGTTGATTCAAGTTGAGCTGCAGAGGGCATGAGCTGCCTGCAACTGAAGTAGTTAATGGGGATGGATGTGATGAAAGAAGCAAGAAGGGGGAATCTGAGAGCCCCAAAGATTCTTCTTTCTATATGTCTGTAATGCCTCATTGACAATGAGCAGTTCATTCCAAGATGCATTACAAATATTACGTATTACGGTACATTTAAAAAATGGTGCTTAAATCTAGAAAATGAAGTGCCTCTAAGTCTATTAATCTATTTTCCATCTATTAATCTACTAATCATACAATCGTTTAGGTTGGAAATACCTCCAGACAGCACTGCTTTTGTATCCAGCCAAGTGCAGCTGGACGCAGTTCTGCTCTCGTGAAAGCACCATCTTAATGTTAACTGTCAATGCTTTTTCAGGTTACTGGCTGGAAAAAATAGAAATTGTCTTGAGTTCTGGACTTTCCGGAATGGGTTACTAGATCCTCTGCAGTCTCTGCACTCAAGTCTAAGTCTGAATTCTGCTTGACTGCAAAGCGCTTCTGGTAAGTGCCAGCGTTCTGCTAGGCCCATTGCCTTCCCATCCACTGCCTGTTCTTATCATGCAATGGCAAATCGGATGGAAGATAATGAACCATCTGCTTCGTGGTGTAAGTGCTCAGTCTTAGCAGCATTGTTTGGAAGGAATACTGTGGCTGAACAGCAAAATTGACTCTTAGAGGTCAGGCACTTTCCTGCTCCAGATCAACTGCAGAGAGGCACAGCCTGGCTGGCACAGTCAGGAAGTGTCAGTAGTGTGACTAGCCAGCGGGTACCCACTGTGGAGCCTGGAAACACTGTAGTTATCCATGCCAAACTGCACTAGCAACATCACAAATTGGCTCCCCATGGGGTCAAGGCAGCAATACTAGAGCGGAAATGGTCACTAGGCACTTTCCTGGAGCTGGTTATTCAGCTTTTTCTAGCCTCCTTTTCGTTACTTTCAACACAAAATGTTTCATGCGATCTTGATCAGGATCAGAGTCTCTTCTGAATGTAGTGTCCTGCAAGGTCTCTCCAAGACCAGTCAGCTAGATGGATTGAATTCCCCGAATCAAGCCAGAAAAGGAAACATTTGCTCTTTGAGCAAAGCTAGGGCTCGTGGAAGGCAAAGATGCCTGTATATGCAGCAACAACACCTGTTAAAAACAAGGCTGTCCTGAACAGTAATCAAGATGACAGACAGACTGGGTATGTTTGGAAAGCTGTTTGGCGAACAGGAGTCCTAACTCCCAACCCTGTGCCTTCCCAGGCACTGCAACATTTATCACTCTAATGTAAGCAGTGCATCTCGCTGGGATTGCCTGTTGATTGTGCCTGCCAGCTGCTAAGGGAACATTGGAAGTGATGGAGCAGTGTTCTGTGAAATACACTTCAAAAGGGGTAGCAAGGGCAGCTCTTGTTGTGGTCTGTATATTCCTGTTTCTTGGAGGTTTCTGTATGGGTTATTTGCTAATCAAAACACAACTGCAGAGCCCCATCAGGTTAGTGCAAGTGGAGACACCTGCATCTTTTGTAACATCTGAGACTGCCAGGGAAATAATTGTGCTGTGCTTGTAGTGTTTTGTCTGCTGCTGGCTGCCTTGGAGATGCAGGCTGCTATTTTAATGTTGTTGAAATTTAAGTGACTCATTTGACAGGCAGGTGAGTGAAGCACTGCTTGAACTCCCAGATTCCCGCGTGCAGCCTCTCCATTGCTCAGAAGGAATGCTTGCCTTCTGAGTCACTGCTCCATTTAGGTATGTTGCAAATGACCTCTGAGATCTGATGCATTTCACTGATGATGTTTTGTGGCACCCAGCCTTTCCTCCTTTATTCTTATCAACCATTCTTATCAATCATTTATTCAAGTAAGTGAAGTAGAGAGCCTCCTGGTGAACCTCTGGGCAAAATGGAGTTGTAAATGTTAATTCTTTACAGAGGCAACTCTGATCAGACAAAAAGAAGTGAAAATTGCAGAGACATCAGAAGCTGGGGATCTGCACCCCATTTCTGAATGCTTAGTTAAAACTGGAGAAGAAATGGTGGCTTCTGTTACTGGAGCTTAAGAGGTAATTCCTGCCACTTCAGAAAGAAAGTATCCAAATTATATAGAGCCAAGGAAACCTAAAATCTCTCCATGGTTTTAAAAGGCAATAGAAGCAGGAGAGACTTGACCAACAGTCAGCATGTTGGAGATCCTTGCCTCAGCACAGCAGGTGCATGAGGCATTTTAGAGTGCCACAGGTTTCCTCCCTCTCTTAGGCGTTAAAGTACTACTTTTGTGTATTAACCTAAAATCCTGGAAAACAAAACATGGCCTTGTGGGGAAAACTGGCAGTATAGTATTGCTGAGCTCTAAGGTTTCTGAGAATCCTTCAGCTTCCCCTGAAGTCTCCTGGCAGTAAATAGCTGGCCTTGTTCTCCCTCATGCTTGCCTCCAAAATTTCCCACTTTTCCTAGCACCAGCCTAGCTCACCAGGGAGTGTTAGTGCAGCCAAGAGCTGGAGAGTCATGTACACCAGGGTCTGAAGATGCTGCTTCCAGCTCAGCTGCACAGGGCTCTGTCACACTGCTACCACAGGTGTGTTTCGCTCACAACAGTGACAATGACAAGCTGTAGCCAAGTATTAGCTTGACTGGGGGGTATCTAAGGGCCACATGCTTGGAAACTTACAGTTATCCTGGCAAGAAAAAAAAATGGCGCTCACACCAAAGCCCTGCCAAATCTACATATGCAGAGCATGCTTGAGCTGCTTATCTCTGTTCCACAGTTGGGAACCGAGCCCCAGTGGGATCAAACAACTCACCCAAGGCCTTACAGAGCCAAAAGAGGAGTTATGGACGAGCTGAGTTCCTTTTGGCAAGTTTTCAGCACTGTTTTAACAAGCTGTGATCAAATGCTGGTGTGTCATGAGGGCAGGGCAGGCTTATGGTTCTGGCAGCAGGGCTGCCTGCTGAGCTCCTTCCACACAGTTGCCTGTGAAAATCCAGTCACTATATTATGAAACAGTTGATTTGGCTCTAGCTTCTCTAAAACAGAGTAGAAGATCATGAAGGGGTACCCTGCCTATGCTATGGAGAGAAGGAAATGTACTCTAAGTTTAGGTTGCTACCAACAGACCGAGCTAAAACTTAACTAGCTGGTGCACTCCACAGCAGACAAGTGTATAATGTAACTTTGTAGGGAACACCCTAGAGCACTCTGCTTAGTGGTGTTTCTAACTCTGCTTCCCATACTACAAGGCTAAAGCACTTACGACAACCTCTCTCTTTGCTGCAGAGCTGCTGTCCATTTCTGCAGCAGGGGTGGTTCTTGTTACTTTCTAGATAAGTGTGTAATGGCAAAATCTTTTCTTCTTCACCAAGAAAACTAATTCAATGGTTTACATAATTTCCTATATGGTGTGTTGTAGCTTTGGGCTTATTCCAAATTAACCTCAAGCTTAAAATCTCTGGCTTTGTGCTCTTTTATGGACCCTTCTGAAAAAGTAGTAGAACGTGTAGAAAAGGAGAAAAGGTAGAGCCACCCTGATAATGCTGTGAGGTGCCTTCTTCAAACGAGCTGCTGTCTGGCTATGGGTGTTCTGTGTGCATTTGCAATTCCTTCTGCTAAATTTGGGCTCTTTTGCTAAGGTCGCTATAGTGCCTAAATTTTCTTTGCTGTCACTTTGTACTTGGCCAAGTGCCAGCCTCAGCACAAGCAGCCATAAGCGTGCAGTAAATTGTTTGGGACAGACCTTACTTGACAGCAAGTCTCTTGACCCTGGCTCAGGGAGCCTGGGACTTTGTGAGCAGGTGCTCAGGAAGATGAGAATATTTTCATTTTGTGCGCATGCTCCACTCATGACGGACATGCAGCATGGAGCACCATGTGAGGCTGATCCTCTGCTTGCTTTCCAAGCATTGCTAACAGTAAATGGTGGAGCGTAGGACTCGGGCCATCTGGGAAGCTGGGCTCCTCACCCCAACAGGCAGGAGCTGCAGAATTGCATGGGGGAGGAGGAGGAGGGAGAGCCTGGGGAGCAAGTTCCCCCCTTCTTGTAGGGGATGAGTTCCACAGTGAGCCCAGAGCACAGACAGTGTCAGGCTCCCTCGGGTTTCAAGGGGCTCTGAGCCAAGCCCTCACTGAAGTGTGTTC
The DNA here is from genome assembly GCF_000690835.1 of Fulmarus glacialis. Classification (NCBI taxonomy): domain Eukaryota; kingdom Metazoa; phylum Chordata; class Aves; order Procellariiformes; family Procellariidae; genus Fulmarus; species Fulmarus glacialis. The sequence continues at coordinate 5,543 of NW_009205294.1, forward strand.
CATACTTTCTTGCTCTGGAGTTCACTGTAAGCCTGAAGAAAATAAGGCCAAGAGAAATGCAGCCCCTAAGTCCTCCATGCAGGACTGAGATCTTCTTTAGCAGATAGTACAGAGGGGTGAGCTTCTGATGGTATTTTGCTAGAGGAAGAAAGTGGAAAATGTGGTTTCTTGAATCTTAAGCACACACACACATTATTTGTAGGATTTTGCACAAAAGAGCAATACTGTCCCATTCACGCTTCTCTGCTGGCAGCTTGTTGTCTCACTGTCCATTGCAATGTTATTTAGTGCCCCAAATCATGGCTGCAGTTAGAGTTGCCCAGCACTCATGGTAAAAAGTTGCACTTAAGTTTCTGCAAAGTGGAAACCTTCCTCGATACACCCCGAGCCCTCTCCCTCCCTGGCGGATTTGCGGTGGCCCTGAGCATGGTTTAGAAAGGCGCTGGTGTCATAGCAAACACCAAGACGAAGGCTCTGTCAGTGTGCATTCCCAGAGCTGAACTTCAGCGTGTGTCTGCAGGGGCTCCCCCCGTCTGAGGGGAAGCACTGTGCTGGCTGCTGGAGGCCTCGGCTGCAGAAGTCGCGACTGTCGGGAGGGTGGAGGTGCCTCTGCAGGGGGAGTCCAGCATTTTCTTTCCTGGGGCTTATGTTGGCTTTCAGCAGTCTCGGGGGGCCGATTTCCTTCTGTGTTTCAGAAGGATCAGTACAGTAATCTTTCTGGGTTTATGTGTAGCGGATATTACTGATACATCCCTGATCAATGCGCTCTTTGCTTGGCGCTGGAACTCAGCACTTCTTGTCTGAGGACCAAGACCCGTCAGACCCTCAGGGAAGTTCTGTTATTAAACATGCTCTGACATTTGGGGATGTGTAGGCATGCTTTTGACAACGGATCACCGTGACCTGTTAACGAATGCTCCAGAGTTACAGGGCCGGGTTTCCAGCAGCCTCAAAAAGCCCGAGATGACGACATGGCGGTGGCTTTTACTGGGCTGGGATAGTCTCTACCTTTCACCTATTTCTGGCTTTGCCTATAACGATCTAACTGTAGCAAACAGTGGATTGCGAGATCAAGGTATTTTTATTTTTTTACTGCGTGTTGGTTTTTTCTGCTAATCTTCATCTCCATCTGGATGCAAACTACTAGCCTTGATTCTTTATGCTCGTTAAAAGGTGCAAGTTTGTGCTTGTTGCACTGCTGTTCATGTATGAGTAAATTTGAAGCTGTGAAAGTTCCTGAGATTTTGGTGAGAGTATCTGTAAGCATTTTAAAATATTGTAAGCATTTGAAAGAAAACCAAGAAACGTCTCTGTAATACTGGCTCTGGAAGAGGCCGCATTAAAAAACCCTTAGCGCTGGAGTTTGCGAGTGGGTGACGCCGATCTGGCCCGCCCGATCCCTTTTAGAAGCGTCTGAGGTTGACGCGGGCCTCCGCTCCCGGCCGCGGTCCCTTCCCCCCTTCCCCGC
>NW_009205295.1:0-11604 GCF_000690835.1 Fulmarus glacialis
AGCCCTGGGGAACACCACTTGCGACCGGCGACCAACTGGATCTCCAGAATGCTACCAGATTCATCACAAGGCCTTCCTATTTGGTAAATGAATCTTGTTCCTATTGCACCCAACCACAAAAAATCTGTCAACATCCATTAAGGATATTACTTTGAAACATAAAAGCTCATGAATAATCTTCTGCCTTTTTACAGAACTATCCTTTCATTTTCTCTGCAGCCAGATCTACCTTGAGAACTGATCAAGGGCCGAGAGGGCTTTGATATAAGCACACTTATAAAAAGAGACTATCTGCCTTCTAAACCTGAAAGTGCTGCTTAGAAATCATTCCGCAACTATTCCTTAAGTGTGAGTTAAGCCATTTTAAAAAGTTGGGTCTTAGTCTTCTGCCCATAAATAACGCATGCTATACATGTTTATCCTAAAACCAGTGTTTTTAATTTATTGCAATCAGTAGACTCTCCATCACTAAACAATGGCAATTTATTTAACTCTTTTTTAAACTTAAAGTAAACATTAAAAGTCATATAGGCAAAATATAATCTACACAATCCAAGTCAGTCAAACATTCTCAAGCTTCTAGTTGTTACAACAACCCATTTTCAGGACCTAATCTTTCAATGTACTTTTTAAAACTTTCGTGTGAGTTGCTGCCCCTTTTCTTCATTACCATTACTTTGTCAGTAAGATGTCTTCCCCTACGAGCATTTCCAAAATTCTCCATTACGTCTTGAAACAGCAGTCTTGTAGCTAGGATGGCCTAAAGCAATGGTGACTCTAACATATTTCAGCACACAGGTATAGTCCCCATTCCAGCTACTTTTCTTGTCCCTCTGCACTGTGACAGCAGGCACACGAGCAGGCTGCCCTTATTGCAAGAGGTAAATAAGATGCAGAAAGATCTTTCTGTGTCTTACCGAGAGTTACAGAGTGGATGTTGATATTCAAAAGGCAAGAGAAGGCACTGATCTAAAGACAGTCATTCCTCCTTAAGCATCATGATCTCCCACTCACTGTTGTTTCTAAACAAACTTACTATTTTTTATTACTCTTAATATTTTCCTCCAAGTCATAAACTGTCAGTGAAATAAGTTGATTAATAAACAGATTTCAGCAACTTTCTGCATTTCACACCATGAGAAAGAATCTCTGGAAAATGTTCTGCAACCATTTGCCCTTGCTTTGTTCAGATTGTTCCTTAAGAAGGTTTCAAGGTCTCACCCAGTATTTTCCATTTTATATGTACTGCCCTCACTGAAAATGTACTTTAATCTGCTTTCCACATATTAGAAACTTTTCTCTGAAAGTTGATAAATATTATCTCTATTAAAAGTTGAGTAAATGCTAAGAAAGAAGATTCAGTGGTTTTGTGAGTGTTTGCTATTTTTGCATGTCCAACTTCAGACACACCATGTAAGTAAAAAGAGCAGTGATCCGTTCATCTGAAAAAATCAAACCTTTTGGATTTGACATTGAATAACCTGAGTTTTGGGTCAACATTTCCAGCTTTTTTCCATATTATTTTTGAGAAGTTTAAAAGTAAATCTAGCAGTAAGGAGCTCAGCTACCACCTGATTTATTGGCAGACTTAAGGAAATCACTTCAGTTCTTTAAACTTCATTTTTTTCCATTGAACATTTAATGTGCTTATCTATCTTTGTCCCTGTTTCAAGGCGAATGGGTTTGGTATTGCAGGAAAGGGTGGCTTGTTATGCTCACACTTGGCACCTCACTGCTGCTGCCCTTCATCTCTGCTTATTGCAGAGCCTTCGCTAACCCTTCCCTTTCCAGCTTCCTTCAATAGACTGAAGCAAGTGCTGTGCATTTCACGATAGAGGCCAGCACACAAACATTATCCCATGATTGTTTCTAGCTCACTGTGGTTACATTCATCATCTCTGGGATATGTTTATTTTTGGTACTGTTTACTTCTCCCCCTTAATATCATCATTTAAGAATGAAGCTATGCCATGTTTACATGTGCAAAATACTGCCTTGTTACCCACGAACAGACCTTTAATTTGTTGCCTTCATCCTAACACATGCAAGTAGATTTATGAAAGCTCTTCTTGTTTGGTCCTCATGAATTCTCCCCTAGCTGAACATTCTTTTTATGCTTTTTCATGTTTGGCTTAAGTCACATCATATTATGTTAAAAAACTTTTGGCTCCATTTCATAACATTGAAGCAGAAAGTCTCATAATAAATTGATTTATGATCTGTAAAAAGACCTTATAGAATGTATGAGCACTGGCCTTCATTTCAGTGTGCATATATATGAGAATATATGCATGTATGTGCATTTGTGTGTACATGTATTTTGTATATATGTGTATATGATGTTACTACAATGTGGCAAGTGTCCAGGATCTGAAGGTTTCCAGCTGTGGTATGGTTTAGATCATTAGCCAAAATACACTGATAGCATATATATCAATAGCACAATCGGTAGAAACACACTTTACAGTAACTGTCTCTTACCTCTTCTAATACATAGATATTTCTTAGTAAAGCTTATGTGCAGGGCTACTTTTCTGAAAGAGAGAGGGAGAGAGAAAGAGTGGGGAGAGGACAGAGAGAAGAAAGTAAAAGAAAACTGCACAGTATTTCATCTAAGCAAATTGCTACAAATCTCTCTACTGATTCCAACTTCCAGATTTCACTAATCTTTTTAGAGGAGAAAACAGTTGGCACATTTTTGTCAGGCTGAAATAAACAGAGTGTTATTTTAAGCAAAGAATATATACATATTTTTAAAACCTCTTGGCATGATGAAGAGTGGGACATTAGGGAAATAGAAATGTCTGGTTTTTGTAAAATTCCTCTGGTTTCTACAGAGATCCTCTCTGACCACAAAGGTTTACAAGGAAAAGAAAGTATAATGAATTCTCTCATAACTGCTCATGCCCAATAGACCTGAAATTTTTGTAAATATGTCCTGATTTTTAGTATAAAGTACACTTGTTTTCTTTTTTGTCTAGCAGCAGCAGGACTTACTTCCTAAAAAGTAAAACACAAATTTGGCTAAAAATAATACAGTTATTATTTAGAAATAGTTAGGACTCAGATGTTCTACTTTTCCCCTAGATGCGGTGTCCAAGTTTATTTGTAAAGTATCTGAATGTTACTATGTTTATCTGAAATTTATGCTGCTCTGTGGTTATAAAATTGTTGAAAAACTGGTTGATAACTTTGGTTTTTACTTATTTTGGGTGGAGATTTGAGAGCAGTGATATTGCTTTCCTAATGTAAATATCTTTGTACCATCTACTTAAGCAAGTTCAGTCTTTATCTGAACTTGCCCTTTCTGAAGTTCCCTTTCTATACTTTTTTTTCTTCAGCTTTGCTACTCTCCAAAACCTTTTAGCAGGTGACTGACTCTATGTTTAGTTTTACACATGAGAATGCAAAAAGTTCAAGGTGTTACAGTAGCTGCTCATTTCTTAAAACAAGCGGAGAATGGTCAAATGTCTGTCCCAAATTACATTTTTAATTATTTGAAGGAGACAAATCTGATACACTCCAACCGTTACCACAAATATACTTAACAATGTCTTTGGTATCTAAATCTAAATACTTATTATATTGTAATACTCAGAACAGAATATAGAAAGAGAAACCATTCTTGGGCTAGTCAAAACACCTCAAGGCTCTAGGAGTTTGAGTCCTAATTTCGGAATAACCTGTTCATTTAGAAGTGCCATTGTGGTTTGGACTTAATGGTAAAACAGCATCTAATTGTTTATCAAATCTTTTCCTTTTCTGAATTAGGCCTTTCCATCTCCTTATTTTTGACAGATATGAGTCTATAAGCCCTGGAGGTGTGGGTAATTACAGTGCCAGAGCCTTTAGCAGATCTTCTGTATTTGATGCATCTCCAAGGAAGTATTGGTAATCTGAAATATAGAACCCCTTAGTGTGGACTAGGCAGAGCTTACTTTCATTACCAAAGCCTGGGCTGAATTTACAAGCCTGGCAGTCAGCTAAATAGGAGTTCACTGTTCTCCTAAGAAAGTTGTGAGTGACCATTAAAGTGGGAAACAGTAAGTATGCAGGTTTAAAGTACCATTTTTCATACAGACACACACACACAACTTACACATATGCCTGTCAGGGTATAACTACCCATGACTAATGGGCAAGTGTATGTCCACTAGGTAACTTAAAAACATGTAGAACCACAAAAAAGATTTTGAAATATTGTTGTATTTAAAATAACACCTGTTCCATTGTTCTGGCTCTTCATATCCCCTTCATATATAATGAGTGATTTTTTTCCAAAAAACTTTGTGTACATTTGTCTCAATGAACTATGACCAGGCCTGATGATGAGGACAACTGTACAAACCAACCTAAAACACTAGTAAAATTGGGTCTGTCAGACATAAGTCTGCTGGGTATTAAATTTGAACAAGATTATACTCTGGCAACACAGTGTTGCAAATGTTCTAATAACAGCCTTGGCACAGCCACGCGCTCCCATCTTAATTTAACTTGTCAGGCTCATCATGAAGCTAACTGTGTGCATTTTATTTTAATTTAGTGTATAGCATATAGAAAACAAGACCAAATCCATGTGAGAAGCTAACAAAAGAATGGGGTAAAGCAACAGCTCAGTCACATCCTCACTTGGATTGAGACTGCAGCCCGCACATTTCCCCACCCACTGCTTGCAAGGACAGGCAATGAAAAGAATCCAACTTACGATGACAGAAAAAGCCAGGTGGGATTCTGCTCAAACGATTGCATTTGCTCAGGGTTAATGCTCAAGCAAGAAAAAAGGGGCGTGAAATCCTATTAAAATATAGATGTCTTACAGGCTTCTGTGTGACTTCTGTAAGCTATGTCCGTGAACTCCATAGAGGTCATTTCAGCGGCTATATACCACTAGGTTTTATTCACTACTCATTTTCTGACAGTAATGTCATGGAGACTTCATACTAACCTCTAGGAATTATTTAACCACATAAAACAGGATTTATCTGCCCTAACTTGGGCATGTGTATTATAGACATCGAAGTGTGACATCTACAGTCTCCCATTATAGTCCATGGAGGAAAATAAGCACTTCTAGCACATCATTTCATCTTGAGATAGGTATGCCCAAAACATGTTTCCCCATCAGCCTACAGTTTAAGGTCTTCGTTCCTACAATACCTCTGAGAAGTATGGAAGTCCGTTCAGCAGCAGGGCACAAAGATGCTGGAGGCAATGTTCACAAAGGTATTTAGACAACTGCTCCTAATTAGGTACCTAATTTCTTCCGAAATTCATAGACACATTGTGTTTGCCTAAGGTTAAGCTGTAAATCATAACCACCTTGTAATACCTGGCTTTGGCAGTTTGCATGTGGTCACACAGGAAATTTTTGGCAGAGCAGGGAAGCGACATGACTTTTGCAAGTTTAGACCAGCAATAAAGCTACCAGGTCATGTGTCCTCTACATTATTTCTCAGCTTTGTCTAGCTGGTGCTCCTTCCTTAATATTTATTTGGCTAGTTCCTATGTCTCCATGTCTCATTGGACTCACTGCTTTTGAGATATTGCCTTATATATTATGCTTAACAAAATCACTCCTACTGCAAACAAGTTATTTGAAAAGCAGTATAGATATCCCCGAAGAGGATTAGCACAGCCTCCTTCCAGCAGGCTGACAGATTCTCCTTTGTTTCCTAGTCTTTTATTCCCTGGCACCATAATCCTCCTTGCTGAATTCAGACACTCTAGAAGTATCAGCACTCATCAACATGATGGCATGTCAACTCTGCAGCTAAAAACCCTGAGTCAGGAGGCATTCAGGTAAATTTCAAAGCGGGCCAGACTCACAAATTTTAAGAAAAGAAATAGCTGGTTCAGTTTAAAAAAAAAGATGCAACTGATAAATGAACAGACCATTCCCAAACCTCACACTCATATCTTGTTATAGCATCTTATCTGCTCTGAGGAAAGAGCAGGGAATTGAGGACTAACTCATACCGTAGCCCTCAGCTCTCTCCGTGTTCCAAGACTGATAGAAATGGTCCATCAGATGAGACAGCTCTGGTTTAGAAGCTGAATAGATGTGACAGTGCAACAAACAAGTACGTGCATCTTCTGATTGGAGCTTGTTACCTCCAAAATGTGGTGTGATGCTAGCACAGCTACGTGCCTCCTGAAACAACTGGCTTGTGTCTGACTCGGCATGTGGGTAGAACTTTCCTGCATTTACCCGCACCCACCAGCAAACACCTTTCCTTTGTGGCAGTCCAACTGGCTGGTGCCCTGCAGAACTGCAGGGATGTGAGGGTTCAGGTCCGACAGACTTGTTGCACTTCCCAAAAGCTGAGAGGAAGAGAAGGCTCAGACGCTTCTCCTGCTGCTCACATGGGGATTCATGAAGCCAGTATCCTGTGCGAGAGACAAAGAATCTATCAAACTGTCCCTCACTCCTCTATGTGGCCAAGTGAAGATTTAGTTGCTCAGAAATAAATAAATACCAGGATGCAGGGATTCTGTGTCAACAATAATGTGTACAGAGACTTCAGGCATGTCTACACAGCAAAGGTGAGAAATGTTTGAACTCAAAGCATTTTGAAGCTTAAGCAGTTATTTAGAGTCCAAGTGTTGGTTTAGTGACTATTTGTTGATACATTTCCTGATCCCAGATATTCAGAGAAAGACACTTCTTGTTTTTCTAAAAGGATTATCCATTCTGTCACAAAATATGCCAAACAGCTGATTACTCTTTAAACGTGGATGGATGCTTTCCCTGTTCTACAAGAATAACTCTTTGAAATTATTTATAATGACATTATAAAAGCACACAGTGTTTTATAATTAGCTGCTAGTAGGTAGCTACATGATTTGAAAAGGTTTAATAGATTTAATTAAAGTACTTAAACATTTACATTGCTCTAATCAAGTGTTAGGAAATGAGCACGATACCTGGTTTTATGATTAATTTAAAAAAAAACTTTTATGAATATAAATAACCTTTTGGTTGAAAGCTATGTATTCATCAGTAAGTGTAAAAGGTGAATGTTTGCACATCTTATTCCTTAGGAAATGAGCATGGTTTCCCTAGCAGATGTTTACAATGAATGGAGAAGTTCCTGCCTGGCAAGAGTTTTACAGAAACTCTTACTGACAGCATCAGTCCCTCAGATTTCTATCTCCATTTAACCTGCTGCTTGTTTGTTAAAGATGAAGGGATGAGGCATGGCTGTTTATTTTCCTGCTTTCTGACCCGTCACTGCTTTACTACATGCAAGCAAATAATTTTTTAACCCCAACAAGTGGCTGTTCACAATACTACGGGTTTGGGTTAAAATTCATTGAATATCATTAATAAAATCACTGATTTTCACTTGCATTTCATCTGTCCACGGGAGAAGAAGCTGTGGTGCCACCTGGAACTAGAGAGCTGAAAAAAATAGGTGACACCCCATCAAAAGAAAAGCTCATGGCACAAAGCACAAGTAACAGGAGGATGAGTGAGTTTGGAAGCATCACTGGATGTTCTTTTTTGAAGATTTATGAGTCTACAAAAGTAAGGCAAGAAGTCCCCAGTAAGGGTGGGGAAAAAGGTATCAGACACCGATGTACTGGTATCATGGTCCTGAGAAAAGCTGGCTGGGAGCTGCTTCCTGACTGTGAGGTTAGCAAAACACCTACTCCCTGTTCTTGGAATCCTGCTGTGTCCATAATGGAACAATGTCATCAAAGTTACAAAAAGCTCTCAGTATTTTCTCCTCCAAAGTGGCTCAGTCAACAGCATGATGCTGTGGGACTTAGTTCAGGCAGAACTCAAGATAGGTCTTTAAGCAGCCATTAACGTGACCATTCCTATGCAACCTCTAGCTCAAGAAGTCTCCAGCTGCTGATTGCCTGAACATATTCACCCTATACCTTACCCTCTATTTCTTATCCTGTGTAAGCATCCACTACCAGGTAACTATTAAAAATAGGAAACTGGGGAAGGTGTACTTTAGATTTATTCTGGAAGTTCCTCAGTTTTATCTACTTACTCAGTTTAAAAAAAAAGGAATTGGCATCACAAGAATCTCTGCAGTACATTGGAAGAGGCACAGTTTGGAGTTGGGGTTAATGCCTTAATTTCATATCACATGATGAAGTATTCCACATTTTTGAACAATAAAAATTATTATAAGGGTAACAGTGACATGCAGACTCTCTTTTATGAGAGGGAAGTCGTACAGATCAACCACAGTTTGGCGTTTGATTGATTTTGGCCTATTAAACAATAAATAAGGGGATGTAAGTCTTCATTATTTTTTCTTTACTTTCATTTTGTTAAATTCCTTTGAATCAGCAAATATCAAAATGAACTGCGAAATATGCACACACAAAACTCCTCCCTGTATTTAAGTCTCTGTGTTGCCAAGTAAACTCTACAATGAGAGTTTCAAGATATAGAATCATAGAATCATAGAATCATAGAGTCATTTAGATTGGAAAAGACCCTTAAGATCATCAAGTCCAAACGTAAACCTAATGCTGCCAAGTCCACCACTAAACGATGTCCCTAAGCACCACATCTACATATTTCTGTCCTCTCATCTGGATCACTCACGCAAACTTCAGAAACGCTGCCCTGGGCATTCAGTCTCTAAACCACCCAAGAGCTATACAAGACTTGCACTGACACAGAATTAGAAGATAAGTCAGGCTCCAACTTTCCCACAGCGATGGCCAGTTATTGCATGGGAGACGGTTCCCTGTCGCAGAGGTCAGCAGCACACTGTGACTTGCTGGTACCTTTGAAGCTGCAAGCCCCTTGCTGTCCCCAGCCAGCATTTCCACCTCTTGCCCACTTTTCTATTTAACAACTTCTCCGTCTACACACTTGAAATGATACAATCACCCAACACATCTGTGCAGAGATTCGCTCCCATTCCCACCTAGCCAAATCCATCCACACAACTCCCTTCCAGCTCTCCAGTCTACAAGGATTTATCTTTATAACGCCAGCATTTCCCATGTGATTAAGTCTCTTGTACGTATCTCTAGTTTTTAACTTTAGTGTATAGCACTTACATATTTCATTTGTCAATATTTTTTTTAATATTATGTATCACAATAGCACCTAACAAGAGGGTCAAATTATACTAGATGCTGTTATACAGATGCACAATAAAACGAGATTCTCCGTTCCTAAACCTGGGGAGTTGATGCTTGGCCATGTACCACATCTTCAGTGACCAACTGAAGAATAACTAGCTTCAGAAATTGGGCTATGGCAGAGCAGGACTTGTGAAGAATTGATTGAAAAAAATGAGGTAAATGCAAAGCTAAAAAATGACTGAACATTCAGAATCAATCATGATTCACTGCGTTTGTCTTTAGGTAGAACCATGCAGTGTGTGTGGTCTTGGCAGGCTTTGATGGGTTTACCAGAGGGTTACTGTTAGATGGAGTATATGATGGAGAGATTTCAAATGTGCATTTAAAAACCTCTATGACAGGTGAAGAGAAAAAAGTCTTTAAAATTGGATAATATGATAAAATATTTTATATGGATGAATCAAGACATGTCTATCTGTCAGCTGCTACTGTATTTTATATTAATAATGTAAGTGTATTTTGTACTGCAGCGCTAAATATAAACCAGGCATTACACAAGCTGTTATGCAAGCATCCCCATTCAGCTTTGCCAGCAAATGTCAGCACTGACCCCACAACACCCTGTGCCTAGGGCCTCTCTTACACAGAGAATGCCAATTGTACTGAACTGTGGGAGCACTTATACTGTGGAGAACAGAGGTTAAAACAAGACCCACCAAACTTATTTTCACTTGAAATCAAAGCCAGAATGTGAGTTCAACTCTTCAGACATCAAAGACCAGTGCAGAAGCCCACTGTGCCACTTCGACCTGAAATTATGTCCTTATTATGTACAGTGGGAAGTTTACAGCTTTTATCCCAAAATGCAATGCAAGAAATTCAGTTAGATAAAAATATCAAATCAATGTAAATAATAATAATAATAGTAGTAATCATCATCACCATCATCTGGACTTGATCAGTAAGAACACTGTTAATTAAAAGAATTGGTTCTATTCTGCCAAGATTTCATGTTAAGTAGGCTATGAAAATGATTGAGTAGAAAGACCTTATCTATAGATAATGAAATCAACATAATTTTCTTTCTAATAGAATGTGATGACATTAACTGACTTAAGTGTCTCATGGTTTTACTGTGTTTCATATACAGAAATCTCAGAGCTGGCTTCTAGTTAAACCTATCTTATTAAATTGAAGATTATAAGCCACTACAGTTCTCTTTCCATACTCTTTGAAATCATCAGAAAGGCCATCCGCTGCTTCAGGCAAGTGGGGAAGCGGAAGATGGTTCCATCGATGTGGCTAAGGTTAGCTCTTGTTCAACACTGACATTTTGTTGCAAGTGGGTACATTAATACCAATCAGTGTGAAGACTTCACAAGGCAGGTGAGCGTTAGATCTGCAATGTTCTGTTCTCCGTAATGAAAGAGAGAAGAGATGATTTAGAAAGCTGGTTTCTTAAGTTGGAGGAATGGCTATAACATACATGGAAGCAGATGATGCACATGCACAAATCGAGCACTTGCCCAACTTTGTACATGATTTTGACAATAAACAGCAAAGTGTTGATGCCACTCTACTATGTGGCAGTAAAAGAAAAGAGTGCAGATCATACACTTTTAGCTAGTCCGAAGGCACTTAACCTTTGTTTTTCATTTCATTTGGGACACCACGTGAAAAATTTTCAGTAGAGGTGTGTACACTTAACTGGAGAATCATCCTACTGACAATAGACTAGTTATTCCTAGTCGTTTACAGCAAACCTCTCAGAAGTAATGAAGCCTGTAGAACCCCAAGGACCTGAAAAAAGAAAGGTTAAGCAATGCATTGATCTAATAAATTTTTCAGTTCCAAACGCACCCCATGAAATATAACCAAAGATTCCAGGAGTGGATAGTGGATATCATAAATAGTTACTCATGCATGCAGACTAGATACGCCACATTGGACTATTTTCTGTTGACACACTGCTATACCATGAATATGAGTTCTTGGTGAAGGACTGTCTGAAATTTTTTGTGAATACTGTGGCCCACCTCACCACTGATCCTCCAGTAGGTAGTAAAAAGGTAGGCTGTTACATACATGTGAACTGTGACTAGTTAAAGTTATAAAAGATATATCTAGACTAGGTGGCAGGCACACAAGGGTTGTGGACCCTTAAACATCCATCCAAGGATCTGGTCAGAGCAAATTGCACCTTCTTTCCAACAAGCAACCTGAGCTTCCTGCTATGGAAACAAGGGTGTACAGGGCAGACAAAGAGTACAGCACACACCTGGGTCCAACAAGAGTGTGGTGTGCGGAAGTTCTCCAAGACCCTGAGGCTTAGGTCTAGTGATATATGATTGTCTCTCCCATCTGCAAGAGCTTTTCACTTGTTAACTGTACAAGAAAGTTTTGTGAAACATCAGGCAAAAGAAAACTAGTGTACCTGTAGCACTTCAACAACCCATAGCCCAGAGCCCATACACAAACTGAAATCTTTAATTCCGGAAAAGCTACAAAACATAAGACATAGTAAACACAAATACATTTACA
>NW_009205295.1:11620-33030 GCF_000690835.1 Fulmarus glacialis
ACAGCATGCCAACTTCTTTTCTGACATTGTAAGCTGATGGTACAAGAGGTTACTTTATGGTTCACTTCCACTCTTGTTGCCTTGCGTTCAACTGGCTGGTTGGTATTGATTGCTGTACACTGACCACTCACCCCTCTCTCTGCAGCCAGGTTTGAACCAAGGCCATAAATCAATGCTGTTAGCTCAGCTTCTGTTGAATGAGTGGATGCACAACACACTGTGATAAACAGGTATAGCTAATAAAAGCTGCAGGACTAAATAAGCATAAAAACTGAATTGCCCTTTGAGCCCATAGGAGTCTAGCCTCCCAAGCTGTGAGCAAGGCATATTTGCAAGCAGCAAGCAATAAGTCAGTGATCACATTATGCCCACCCACATTGTATCTGGGCCCTGAACATATTTATATATTAAGAAAAAATTATTTGAGCATTTTACTATATGAATGTATAAATATAGATGGAAACAGTACCTTTAATATATTCTAAACTACTAGAGTTTCAGAAAGAAATTATTCAGCCTCAGTTTTGGCATTAGTCTGTTTCTATTATTATATCTTATTAAATTTTTATATTGTAATATTCTTATAAAACTAAATATTTATAAGAAGGTGCCAGTGAATTAAGACTCCACACAGAATTTCATTTAAAATCTTTGTGTTTCTCCTGTCCTATAAAAATAAATAAACTTTTCTTCAACTGGCCAAAACATGGTCATTCTGAATAAGAGTACAATCTATCATCCATCCAAGTTGCTCTTTAACAATACCCTTTGTCTCTCTGACATAAGGCCACATTCATTGCTTTTTGAAAATTTCCACTCTTAAATGCCTGTAAAACTAAAAACACGTACTGAAAATACTTTGGCTATTTCTTCCAAAACACGTCCTAAAGAATAATGAGACTTAATTTCAAAATAGCTGTTTAATAACTGCGGGGTTACAAATATTAAACCTGAAGACAGGAGTTTTAGAAGGTAAAGGCATAACTTCAGTGTGAGCAGAGTTGTGCAGTTTGAGCAGCCCTAGGCTCCAGGTTGGATCACAGACTAGCTAGGCACTGCCACCGTTGGTCCTGGGGAAAGGGGCAGCCTGCCAGATCCCCGTTGACACTGTTTCTTGGGGTAGTGGTAAGGAGCAGAAACTGATCTTGCAAGCAGTTATCACACAGTGTAGTGTTTCTTCCCACCATAGCGGAAGGCAGTAACCACCAAGACATATGGCTCAGAAACAGAGCACAAAAGACTCAGTGTAAAACCGAGTCTTGTATCTGGAACTGGCAGCAGGTAAGGCAGACTGAAGTTAGATAAATTGTACCAAAGTCAACTGGATGGATCAGCTAGTAATTTCCCATCAGAAAATTGTTTGGTGACAGTAATACACAATATAGGCAAGAGTGCCAGAACCTCAGCTAGAATAAACACAGTGGCACAACAGATTAGCTACGGTCAGACCAGCTTTGCTGGTTTACAGCAACTCAAAATCCATGATGTTTTGTAGCTTTATGCCAAAAAGCCCTGGAATAGCTCATTTTTAACTCAATTTTAAAGTGGGTGGAAAAATTCTTGGTGGTCATAATGACTGCACCTTCAACAAATGAAAGCAAAAAGTTATTTTAATCTCTCATGTTAATCCCTCACTCAGTTTTGCTTTCTGTCTAAGTAATATTGTTTTAACACTTGTGCCAATGGAAGCCTTGCCAATATTTTTACAGAATGTTGATAGGTTTTGCCAATATTATATTAAGAAGGACATCTAAGATATGCAAACATTTAGTAGACTTTTATGAAAAGTGATGTCTGTCCAGTATCTCATACCACTGGATAAAAAAGAAAACAAACTAAGAACTAGACCTCTGGAATACATTCATATTTCATATGACAAAGAGACTCACTCTTTGTCCTGTGAAATAATGGATATATATTATCATTATTTGCTTTCAGTTACCCAAATATACTCACATAATCTCACACTGTCCTTATCATGAAGCCCTAGCAGTCTAGATCCTACAAGAGAACAACAAAGATACATGAACATACAGAAAAGGAGAAGTAAAGGAGGAAAAAAATGGGTGATGAGCTCATGAGACTAGCCAGGTCAGTAAACACATCTAGTGGGTTCATCACTTTTTTTCCTTCCCTTTACTGTCTTGTAGCCTGCATAACTGTGTACTAATTTAGAACTGATTGAAAGTTAGTATGTTAACTGCTTTTCCAGAGAAACAGAGATAGTTATACTTAAACAGTTATAGTGTTCTCAAAAATACACAGAGAGAGGCAATGCAAATCAGCAAAGAACAAAAATGTGGCATAATTCTGAAGCAGAGCAAATCCCAGAATTTCAATTTCTCCACGAAAAACATGGAGCTTGGGCTGTAAGCAGGCTGAATGGCAATGCTTGGGAGATATACAGATCCCTTGAAATCCTAAAGGCTCAGCCTCTGAAGCAAGGCAAAGGAATGGAAGGGCTTCATTCAACTCTTGCCCATGTTCTATCAACACCTCACTCAGAACAGATTACCTGGGTATAATGCCTTGATTTTTATGACGAAGCCAATTTTCATCTAAATTAATTTTGTCATATTGCTCATGTTTTGAAAAAAACTGGGAAAAGACAGGATTAAAATGTGAAGTTTAAGGCTTAATACTTTCTCCCAAATTTTCATTAGCATTAACCGCAACAAATGATTCTCAATGGGTAGGTTGCTTCTAATATTTATTGCGAATGGCAAAAAAATACTTGGTTGAAAAAATGTAACAATGAGTTGATGAGGGGAGACACTGGCAGAAAAGACATGAGTTTAGAAGCTCAGAATCACAGAAGAGATAGTAAGGGTTGCAAGAAAGTGCCCTGCAATAGAAGACAGGCAGTTTGTGTTTTGTTACCAGGACAAGGGGAGGCTGCGCAATATGAGGGTATAAAATGTATTGGGGACCAAGTTCTGCATAACAGCACCATCTTAAATAGATGTAAATTGAATGTTTCAAAGCTGTGATAGTTAAAACTTAAGACTTTTTTCCGCATGGATGAAAAGGAAAGATTCTTCCCAGCGATGGGACCTGAAGCTCTAGAAAGAAGCTTGAGGTTAACACAATCACCGTCTTACAGGCATCAGACCCAGGAAGGACAGTGGTGATATCGTGCAAAGATAACAAGGAAAACCAAAGGGGGATGATTAAGAGTTGTGTTTCAGGCATTCTGAGCTTGCCCTGGTATTAAGTAGCACTGAGAAGACTGGAAAAGAATCTGAATTTAACTTGGAGTGGAGGACTAACCCTGTGAGTCATTGGCATACAGATGATAGCTGGAGTTATGTTTGTAAAGAAGATCCACAGTAGGGGAAAATAGAAGTAGGATTAAGGGATGAGTCCCGTGAAACCTCAGAGAAACTTGGGAGGAAGACATGCAGGTTCCCCAGGGAAACAGTAGCAGCAAATGTTCTTTGCACATATTGTAACTTGTGTTTGAAAATTTTTGTTTAAAGAAATGCAGTGAAACACAGCTGAATATAAATAAGCTCTGTTATACAGTGACAGGAAGATTATTTCCAAAGATCTAAAGAATGGCTCTTAACAAATAAATTTGCTGCAGTATTTGGATCAGGCCATGAGCAAAAAGGCAGTCACTGCTGCCAAGCACTCATGATATTTAATATTATACGGGTTCTATTCTCTCGGACTCTCATTTCATGTCTTCTGGTGTCTCACTGTCTCCTAAACAGATTCTTACTTCTTCCACCAAATTTAATATAGAATAATAACACTTTTAGCTAAGTTTAGACAGAGACTGTACAACTCCCTTAAATTGGGTATGATGTTTCAAGAACTTTACAATAAAAAGTAATACAGAATTTGTACTCAAGCCTGTAGAGGTAAACAAAATTATATGCCATGGTCAAGAAATGTCTATAAAAATCTATAATAGTTCCATAAATTATACTAGTTTTTTCCTTGTTTAATTCTAGGATATTTCCATAAAAGCTTATTCTTTCTATGGTGCCAATTCCCCATCCATATTTACACATTTCTTCCACCTTTTTGCAAAATTTACTTTGCAAATGACAGACTATGCTGAGCATGGGGATGCTGAGTATGGTGTGACTCTTTTATTGAGGTCTCATAGTCAATTGACCTAGAATGAAAAGTTCAGTTTGCACTGAGAAATATAACAAGCATAGCACCTCCACATTCAATATTGAATACTGTAATTATTTAACGTGTATTTAATGTACCAATAACTGGTAATAACTTTTAAACCACCGGATTTACAGCATCTCAGGCTGCAGGAACAGTTAGGATGGATAGTCATTCTCAGGTTGCCCTCTACTGTTTCAGGTTAGAAAGACAAGGCATGTTTTACAGAGCTGTAAAAAGCAGAGTTTGGGGGAGGGGGGTGGTTCTGGGACTAGAACAGGAAAAAAAAGGCTTGCACAGAGGATTCATATCATTATAAAAAATCCATTCATTTTAAAAGGTAACTTCAGAGAAGTAGAAACTCTCTGAGGAGTAGTTAATGATGGAGTGAACGTAGAAAGTTCAGAAATGTGACTTGACTTCTAAGAGATTGCAAAACTTACTTTTCACGGAGAACCACCAGCTATAGGAACAAATCCTGCAGTTGTAACACAATTTCCCGTTCAAGTCAATGCCACAAATCTAATTCTTAGAAGTTTGAACACTCAGCTGAAATTTCTGGCTTGGAGAATTTGACCTCAGAATGTGGCAAGAAACACTGACTTCTTTTCTTTTACATCTTCTTTATAGATGTACTATTATTTGGTAACACATATATATATCAATTTGGAAAATCCAGGGCCTGTGCTACCCAAACAATTGAACTAAACTGAATCCAAGTGCTTCTTGAGCCTCAGCAAAGTTCAGTGCTAAAACTCTTGAAGGGTGGCCCTGGAATGACAAGCATTTCCAGAAATCAAGGGAAAGATTCACTGCACTGGGAAGAGGTCCTCCATCCTCAGCAAATAAAATCACCTCTTTCTTATCAAAATGATCATATTTATCCCTTACACAGGGTTTTCTTCACTACCCTGTCTCAAAATAGTGGGTACAAAAGCCAGCTGTAGCATTACACTAAATACCCAGACTCTAGTATGACTTTGAGAAAGCACGTGGGTAATAAGAGACCAAAAGAACTTCACAGAGATTTTCTGCTCACCTGATCAGTCAACTGATCTTTAACTTTGCAAACAAGGGCAAATCAAATTTATTTGGTCAGAATGAAAGAGAGAGGCTGGATGTGCTTGGTTTAACTGGAGCAGAAGGGTGGGTAGGTTCATTGGTTGGCAGTGGCTGTCAGGCACGGGTTGGCCCAGTGGTTGGCCCAGTACAATGACTATGGACCTTCAGAAAGTCCTACATTGTCTTCCTTCTGGGCAGGTGAAGAAGGTCGCAGATAAAGGAGGTTTATTGTTCAGTAATGCTCACAGGAAAATTCAGTGCTGTTTGCTTCAAGTGCTTTATATGGACATGCTGATTTGCTGATCATGTTGTTTCTTTCTCTCCTTCATGAAAATATAAAACTGTCAAAGTTTTTTTTTTTTTAGAGAGAAGGTAACGAGAGAGGGTCTAGTGTTCATTGGCAATGGAGGACTAAAGGGAAAAACCTTTGGGTGCTTTTGGGTTATTCAGGTCTGCTGGATAGAACCACTAAAGGAAATACGTTTCTTTAAAAGAGTTTAATCATATTTGGGCTGTTATGAAAAAATCAAATTATTGTGACATGGCATCACTATGGGGTATAGGGGTGGGGGTGGGAGGAGGCTTGAATGTCTCTCTTGTGCATTTTCTTCATCAGACTCATTTAAGTTTCTTACATGACTCTACATTTGTTGTATTTTTTCGGCATGCCTTTTGGATATCTTTATTACTCCAAATTATAGCTACATCTTGTGACCTTAACTTGAGCTTAGCATAGTTTTTGTCTAGGATTGTGTATATTTAGGGTCACTACTAATTAACTTCAATATAACATTGAATTCACATAATAAATTCAAGAGAATGTAGTGTATAGAGAGTTCTCATTGCCTTTAGGGAGAAGGTTTTCTGCCTTTAAAAAAACAGTCTGAACTGACCCAGATGTGCAAGAACAATACTCACTGACTACACAGAACAGGTTCTGGGCTCCTTTGATCTTAGCCTCCCCATTTCTTTTCTAAACATCTTCAAAGGGCTGCCTTTCCGAAAAGAGAAGTTCACCCATCCTTATTTGCTGACAGACTGAACAGGAAGGGCACATGGAAGCTCTTTTTATTTTATTGTTTGATTTATTTAAAAAGCAAATGTAAAAGGTCTGACATTTATGACACTGGGATCCAGGACTCCTCAACACACAGCCTAGTTCCGTGTCATGGCAAACTCGGAGGAGTAAATAGCTACAGCCATACACAATGATTATTTAAGTGAGTCACAGTGCAAAAGTGAATGTTTTTTCCATTTACAGAATAGTCTCACACAGTAAAATTCCAACACGGTTAAATCCTATCCAAAGTGTCCCTGTCACTTACAAAAAGATTAAATACAGACAGATCTTGGAATATAGAGAAGTTCTTGTTCGTTGGAAGTGGCAGTATCTCTGATTTAGAAAATCTGAAGGAAACAGTGTAAATAAGTGGCTTCTTTAGTATTATTTATAGACTGACTGATTCAGACCTCTTGAACAACACTAAATAGTCTTTAAGTCTATCAAGTAGATAACAATGAATTTAGACAATTCCCCCGAAACTGACAGAGTAGAAATCAGTAGCAAGACTAAAGTATGATGCAGGGACTGACGCTTCACAACCTCTTTTTAACAGTTCAAAGTGGATGTGGTCATATTTTTTATGGTGTAAGGCAGTTCGGAGACTATTTCATGAATACTTAAAAGTGCATCTATTTCTGCTACACCAGAATCCTTGAAATGTTAGAGTCATTATTCCAATTTATGCTCAGTATTTTCAATCATTTTACAAATGGGAAGACAGGTACTTCTCCATCTTCCAAGATGAGGACAGAGGAAACCAGCTTGTAAATGTGCCTCAGAGATATTAGAAAATACATTATATTCATCTAACTATGTTACCCTTCTGATTCTCAGGAAATAAAACAAACATCATGGCAATGGAAATTCTTAGAGATAAGTTTGTGGAAGTTCAAGTTTCATAGGAGAGCAAATCCCACTGATTTTTGAAGTTTCTAAATGTTGGGACTTCTGAAATGTGACTTACATACCTAAATATGGACTAAAGTGCATGTCCTTATCATCTGTCCAACAGTTGTGAGACCACATCTGGAGTACTGTGTCTGGTTTGGGGCTCCTCAGTACAAAAAGGATACTGACACACTGGAGCAAGTCCAGTGAGGGCCACTAAGATAGCCAATAGGCCAGAGAACATGACATGTGAGGAGAGGCTGAGAAAACCGAGCCTGTTCAGCCTTAAGAAGAGAAGATTAAGGGAAGACCTTACTGCTGTCTACAACCACCTAATTAGAGGATAGATACAATGAAGACAGAGCCAGACTCTTGCAAATGCACAGTCATGGGAAGAGAGGCAAGAGACACAAGTTGGGAACATAGAAAATTCTGATTAGATATTAGAAAACTTTCTTTTCTGTTAAACTTTGGAACAGGTTGCCCAGAGAGGTAGTAGAATCTTTATCCTTGGAGATGTTCCAGATACAGCCCTGAGCAACCTGCCCTAAGTAGACCTGCTTTGAGCAAGGGCTCAGGCTGGGTGACCTCTGGAGGTCCCTTCCGACATAAATTGTTGTATGATTCTGTGATTCAGTGGGTGTTGTTATTCACCCCCTCATGTTGTCATTGTCTGAGAACCTGGGCATATTCCTGTGGATTTGAATCCTAAAAGGCTGGAAAAGTATATTGATTGTAAGACTCCCACTTTCTGGCAAGAGGTCTAACTGCTTTAGTATTACATAGAAGTCAGGAAACACAACCTCTACTGTCTGTTCTACAATAAATTAAACATTACTCTGTTCTGTCAAGGAACAGATATACAATCTCAGGAGTGAACTTCTCATTCTGGCTCCTAAATGGACAAAAATGCCTGTCCGTAGCCCTTACAAATGTCTATGTAAGTTCTAAAAATCAATGGTTCCTCAAAACTCAAGATTTCTTGACCATCCTTTAGAAGTTCTAAACACTCCAGTGCGTTGCAAGGAAGATGTATGTTCTTTCTGGATTTCATTTACCACAATTTGCCTTCTTTGTCTAAGAGCTGGTATTATGGACAGTTCATACTGTTTAATTACTAGCAAGCCTCCTGGCACATTTCTTTTTTCATGCCAAAGAGCACCCTTTCAGACAACATCTGAGAAAAATTTGGGGATATGTCCTGGTTTTGGCTGGGATAGAGTTAATTTTCTTTCTAGTAGCTGGGGCTGGTATAGTGCCATGTTTTGGATTTAGTATGAGAATAATTTTGATAACACACTGACGTTTTAGTTGTTGCTATGTAGTGTTTACACTCGTCAAGGACTTTTCAGCTTCTCATGCCCTGCCAGCGAGAAGCTGGGAGGAGGCGCAGCCAGGACAGCTGACCCAATCTGGCCAAAGGGATATTCCATATCATATGACATCATGCTCAGTATATAAACTAGGGGGAGTTGGCCAGGGTGGGACACCGCTGCTTGGGAACTGGCTGGGCATCAGTCGGCGGATGGTAAGCAATTGCATTGTGCATCACTTATTTTGTATATTCTTTTTACTGTTATTATTATTATTTTCCCTTCTGTCACGGAAGGGGTGAGAGAGAGAGATGCACTTCACTCGTAAGAGAGAAGTAGCAATATGTTTATTGATGTAAGACAGCGATTTAACAAAGTTTGATGGTAAATGTGACAGTAAGTTAACAAGATTCAACTGCAAGGTACACTTGATTATTTACTGCATAGAGGACAGGGTCAGACAAAACTGTCAGGTAGACCCTCCCATTGAGTCATGAGGTCCAGAAGGGAGCCCCTTGCTTTCTAAACTCCTTCTCAGAGAGCAGTCTAGCTGCGGCTGGATCCAGTCCTAGTCCCAGACTTGGTCAATGGTTTATGTCTAAAGGATTATATATGCACAATCAATCTTTTATATCACTTAGCTAAGATTTCAAAATTTAGCATGCTATGAGTCACTTACCAAGGATCTGTTGCAGCAAGGAATCTCTCAGCCTCGAGGAGTAACGCCTGAGAGGCGTCCCTGCTCAAGGGGAGATCCTGGCATGCAGTCCACTGCCGTGCAGGAGAGCTCAAAGGGCTCTTGGGCTGCCCACTGTTTATGGGGGTAAGATGGTTGACTCAGAGTCATATTTACATACAGACTGCAGTTAGTTTCTTCCCAATTTGGCTGGAGTCACACTCAGCACTGTGGTTAGGTGAATGCATCACTTATTGTGTTGTTATCTGCATCCATCACATGCATTCATCACGGTCGCCACAGGTGATTATCGCTTGGGCAGGGTTAGGGAAAAAGTTAGGCCGGGGGCAGGAGGAGCACACCATCACACCTTCCTTTTCTGTCCTATTAAACTGTCTCTATCTCAACCCATGAATCTTACAGGTTTTTTCCGAGGTGTTTAGCTGCCTGCCGGATTAAACCACTCTAGGAAGCTCTAGGAAGAAAATTAACTCTACCCCAGCTGAAACCAGGACAGGATAGCATAGGGTATCCTGTCTATCCAGAATAGAAGAAAGAACATTTAGTTATACGGATGTAAATTATGCCATGACACATTCCTTAACGGCCCGTGCACAGATGCAAACAAGGATTCTAACCCCTAGGCTCTTAGCTCCTTTCCTGGATACAGCTTGTAGTCATCCAGATTAGTTACCCATACAAAAAGGAGTAAAACATGATTGAATACCTTTTGAACTCTACCTATGGGTTTATCCATCCCTCTCCTTTAATCTGGAAAGCAGGACTTACAAGAAACCAGTCAAACTCTCTGAGAGTACTATACCAACGCAAAATGCCATGGCAGACTAGTTATACCACGCAAACATTAGAAAGGTCCCAGTGCAAGGCCTGCTACAGACAACAGAAAGATTCCTACTGACATTGCTAGGCACTGGATTAAGTTCAAAAAAAGTGAGAGAAGATACAAACTAACTAAATATATACATGGAATTCAAGAAATATAGTTCAGGAATAAAGAAAACGATGATACTAGAAGCCTGCAGCTAGCTAGGAATCTTGTCAAAGGCACAGGAGTAGAAATTCCTCAACAAAACTTTAGTTGAGAGCCAAAGAATGTGGATTTATTTCACTAATGATGACAAGTTCAAGGCATCTACACAAAAATAAGATGAGTGCTGAAAGATGAATTGACACAGGCTATGCACTTTGAGGAGTGCAGATACTGTTCTTACAGGAGGATAGAATCATTCAGAGCACAACGTTATTACAGACAGAACAATGACTGCTGTAATAAAATGATGTACAACAGGTCAGAGGCATTAAGAAGCTATTTCTTTCAGGGGGATACTTAAAGGCTTTTTCTGTTTCAGAGCTGATAATAAAATTGTCTATATCGAGAAACGTCTGAGAATCCCCAAGCATGATATTGCTATGTATCTTATCAGTTCCTTAACTGTGAAAGAGGGGAATGCTACAGATAGATACAATAAGTTCCCCTTTCACAGGTTTATTTTCAACATGACTTAACAGTCAGCAACATCTCCCTCACTGTATATATGTAGTGATCATCTTTCTGTATTTACAAACTGTATTAGTTAAGTTCACTAGGGGACTGAAGTGTTTCCAATTGGAAGCATTGGAAATTCCACAAATTCAAGATAAAAGTAGGCACTTTTATGCACCAAATGTCCATTTATTAACAGCTGGATGACCTCAGCATTCCATCTGGCCCTCCAAACCAGGGCCTGCTATGGGACATTTGGACACGGAGACATGAAAAATCAATGTTATGAAGGAAGTAGGAAAGAGTTCTACTTGTCAACAAGAGCTGTGGCTTTCATTTTGCAGATAAAAATGTAGCTATATCTGGAAATGTTCTTAAGATTTAAAAGTACTTAAGTAGCTATAAGGAATTATAATTATTAAAAAACTCTGTAAACCAAAAATACCAGGGAGTAAACCGACTTAATGAAGACCTAGTTCTTACAGGCAAGTTACACTGGTTTAATGAAATAGAATTTTAAAAGGCAACTTTAACACTATCATTTTTGTTTTAAGAATGGTTTCTTTTGCTTTAGGTTCAGGTCACTCTTAATCCTAAATTAAACTGATTTCTTATGGAGACAGGCTTTAGTGCTACAAAGTCCTAAAATATTTCCAAATGTACAAAACAAACCCCAAAAACCTACTTACGCATCTTCCAGTTTGCTATAGTTTTGTTTTTATGCAGAACTTCCAGAGAGCATGACTTCTCCTATCATTTCCACTCAACTCTGTCTCCCAGTGATGCCCATTTACAGACATTCACTAAAGACTTTGATAGTAAAATTTGCACTATGTATGTTTACAGATATCCAGGTTAAAAAGGCAATCTAAACATAAGCAGTTTAGATTCTTTTGGCATATTTGAATACTGGGCTACAAAAAAAAAAAAAAAATCTTGTCAGCTCAATGAATATTCTAGTCCTTCACCAATTAGACTAGGGATGGATCACCTTTCAGGGATCAAAGACTTGCAATATTATGCTCACCAAGTGTGTGAAATCTTATATCATGACAGATCTGTACTTTTCATTTTGTATTTTTCATCTCATTCATATACTGTGGAGGAATATAAGAAAGACTTCACATATATACACAGAGAAAACAAAAAACCCAATATTGCACAGCCAGCCATCTCAACAAAGTAGGTCTATCTACCTATCTTATGGACCATTTGGGAACTTGTCTAAATTACATCTCTAACCACTAAATTTAACCCCAGAGAGGGAGAGTCACAAACTCAACAGGGCAAAGGAATATTATGCATAGGAGTGTATACATTAAAGGTGCTTTGTAGACAGAAGTAAATCCAAGCCTAAGTTTAGAATGATTTTTTCCCCTTCATAATAAAAGAAAGCCCATTTAGCTGAAAGAGCTATAGCAGCAGCTCACTTCATGAAAGTGTACTTCTGTAATTAGTAGCAGGCAAATATGATACTTAAGGGCAATAGGCAAGATGAAGAGGTTCAGGTGATGCGAATCAACTGAGAAGGCATAAGTAGAATGAAATCCTCAGTTGGAAGAGAGAGACGGAAGAATCTGATAGTCTGATTTCTTTTTTTTTTCTCTTTCATTGCTATTTGTTGACCAGAGTTGCCCATTCTGTTGTGTTGAGTGACAATAAAGTTATTTTGGAATTTTAAACTAGTGTAATAGGAAGTACATGGAAAACAAGCACCAGAAATGTTCTCTTTTTCTATGAGAAGAACATACACATTAAGTTGTCCTGGAAAAATCCAGCTCAAAAGTATTCAGTAAGTGCATAGTTACTGAGACACAAACAATAATGAAATTACTAAAAATTATAGCCTTAAATCTCACGTACTCTACGACTTTAAAAATGAAAAAAAAAAAATTTTTTTACAAATGAAAGCTGGGGCTCTTAAATCATCCCATGCTGAGCAAAGGGAAGCTCAATATCTTTAAAAAATCATGGAATTTTTGAAAAATTACAGGGAGAGAAACAAAAACTAGGCATTTAATGAAATCATAGGAGACACAGACATGCATTATTTACGTTTACTCAGGAATAAACTAATAAAATACAACATTAATGTTTTTGCAAGAGCAAACACTTAGTGGAATGAGACAGTTTAGAAGAATACATAGATTCACTTACTGTGAAACTTCATTAATATGCTTTGCAACCAGGTTTTCAAACATTATTTACTTATGTCAAATGGAACCAGAAACAAATGTCAACTACTGATAGCAAAATGTGGTGCCCAACTCTGTTCCCCATTTTGTAAAAGAGCGTTCTTTCATACTTTTGAAGTTCATGCTAGATGGTGGGTGGACCATCTCTTCTCAAACTACTTTATGCCCATATTCCTTGGAGAAAAGGAAAGCAGGAACTTATAACAGCAGGACAAAAAATCTTTTGAAGAATCAGGTAAAACTGTGAAAATCTCCCCTAGAGAAAAATATGCAACTGATTAGCAAATTGCTTCCAGGAGTGCTGCTAAATTCGCTGCTCTTTTTTTCATTTGAACTTATCCATAACCATAGAATAACTCATTCACTCTTCCATACTTCCATATCAGTGATAAAAAAAAAAAGAGAAAGAAAAAAGCTAGAGTGCCAAACTATCAAAAAAAAGAAAGAAAGCTAATGTTGAATTTATTCACAAAATGGTCCTCAGATATTGCAGGTGACAGTCACTATTATAGTAAAGTATCCTCTTTCAGATTTATTTTATACTTTGTGCTTCTTTAGTTGAACTCTTACCTGTGTTCCAATTCTGGAGCCATACACACCTCACCCTTAAAAATATTGTGTCTAGATAGTAAAATAATATGAATAAATAACTTCAGTGCAGTGATAGAAACATCAGTAATATACACTGATCACTCTCTGGATTGACTTCTTAAGCTATTTGTAAAGCATGTTTAAATCTTTGGAGGGACTACTGGAGAAATACGAACTATTATTATTAGAAGATGTTACAACAGATGTCCCCCAACTATTTGCCACAAAAACAAAAACTTAAATTATTTTATAAAGTTCCTTTGGTATTTCAACAGTCTTTGAAGTACAGAATAACATTTTCTAAGAGCTGTGATTTATAGGCATACTGTTTTATTTGGATTTTTTTGTAAATCATGTGGGGTTTTTTTCTGCTCTTGTAATGTGACAGCTTAACTCCTCTCTTATGTCAGAACAAACTGAAAAAAATCCATAAACAAATAAAAATCTCTTAGGACTTGTAATTCACAAAGTATACATTGGCGTGATGCATATCAGAAAAAAAATGTAGTCAATTTCACACTTGCTTTCTGTTGCAAAGCCTGGTGACTAGAATTTTATTACTTCATTGGAAGTAAGGCTCTCACACCTACTTTACACTAAGCTTACACTAAACAATGCAATATGGTTACTCCAGATATCTCTAACTGAACATGTTACATCTACATTTCATTAAGAACTGTCCTAGAAATCATCAGCCAGTCCTGCATTAGCAAGGGGTATTTCCTGGACAACTAACTGAAATTTTCAGTAGTTCAGTACATGTGGAGAGCCAGTCCTCCTGACACATCTGAGTCCAGAAGCAGTAGGGTAAGTTTTCTGAAACGAGCATAGGTATCTCTGTAACATGCTGCACCATTCACTCTGGATGTGGTTATAGCTCCTGAAAAAAATTCATTCTTTTTGAACATTTCCCCTGTTGGTGAACCCTAATATGCAATTGCAGTTCGCACTAGAACTAGATGAGTTTTTAGCAGTACAGTGTTCCTGATGCCAACAAGAAAAAATATTTGTCTCATACAGGAAATAAAGGAAAAGTGCTTCAAAAAGATCATCTATTTTTAATTTTTTAAATAAATGCTTTAATTTTTTTCAAATCAAAATGGCTGTAGCTATTGAAAATCCCCACGATTTTTTTTTTTTTTTTTTTCAAAAACCTCTTAGAATTAAACTTCTATGTCAACTTAGGGTTGGGCTTATTGTTTCTCAAAATGTTCATATTTTGTCCCCAAATATGACATTTATTCACAGAGCTCTAGTTAACAAGGTCTGAGTTGAACAGATTCAGTGAATTATATAATAAATACACCATTTACCGGGATTAGTAAAATATGTGGTAAATCTAATGACTTTTCCATCTCCAGTTCCCTTAATTTGTAAAAGAGCAAAATACAGATGACTGAGCAAAAATTTGCTTTCATCAGTAATGTAAAACAGCTTAGCCATATCTTTAAAGAATTACTTGAGTGTTTTCTTAACCTTTTTGTTGGCACTCTTTACAGTATTTTTCCTAAAATGTCTGAAGATCGTACTGTTTCTTGTATTGAACAGGTTCCCTGTATTACTCCTGGAAGTGTGGAGCAGCAATTTGCATTGCAAAATTACCAGAGTATTTTGCATTTACATTCTTTTTGTCAAGCAGAATTCCTGGGGCCTGAAAAGCAACGATAAATCAAAACCTTTCTCTGCTGCTCTGTAAACCCAAGAAAGTGCACAAAACATTTAATGGCTTACTGGTAAGTCAGTTGAGGTCACAATATTAGTACCTGTCAGTAGCTAATTAAATGAATAGGAATACAGAAAAGCCTGAAGATCTATATTTGCAGAAAGGTTCACACAGCTGTACAAACCTAATCTTATTTAAGCAGGCACCTACAAAACCAGCTAGTTATTCAAAAGTTGGGAGGTTGTGACAGGGAAAAAGTCTCTAAGTGCGTTTCATGCACACGCAACTGTTCTGAATTGAGAATACACTAATCTGGACAAAATGTCTAGAAACCCAAGTGGCTGGCTACATTCATGTGTGTCTGTCTCTCTGTGAAAGTTCACTGACATTATGGAGGAATATAAGAAGACCAGAACGTGCTTAGATGCTATATTGTTCAGCATCTAGTGTAAGTTTTAAGGGTGCACCAATACAGGTTTAAGAAGAGTTGACTTAACTCTTTCAAGACCTATAAAGTACATTGGACAAAACTGTACACTGAGGGATCTCAAGCCAACCGCTGAAAGCCCTAACCCTGGAAACTGAAATGCTGAAATGTTTTTGGTGATTTTATGAGTCATCGTAAAACTGTTGCCGTGTTTTACTTCTTTAATTCTACTTTCTTTTATGGATATTTAAAGAATATACATGGATGGAAAGCACCACTAATAGAGATCTTCCCCCATGTCAGTCTAAAATGTATTCTAAATTGTATTCTTTCCCTTTTGGGGGCTAGCTACCCTCTAAAATGCACTTTTCTAACAATTCTCTATGTGTTTTAAATGAGTCAAGTATATTTGCATGTGCCAGGTTGATCTGTACATCTGGGATCTCTTTAATCAGTCATTTACTTATTAGATCATGTGGAGAAATGATAGTTTTGTTCATACAACTTTGCATTAAAAAGAATGCAAATGTTTGCTTCATGAAGGGAATAAAAAGAGTCTAAGGATGTTGGAGTTAACTGCATGGGCTGGTTGCTTGATGTTTAACAATTCTTGCTATTCACTGCTGTCAGTGTTGCATGTAAGTGTTATATTCCCCGTTGTCTCCCAACTCTTTGTAGTTTTTGTAAGAGTAATACTGCACAAAGAATTATGTAAGACATGCAGCTGGTAACCAACAATCTACGGTTAAAGCAGTTTTAAAATGTGCTGGATATTCTAATCCCTTTAATTCTTCATTTGCATAACAATTTGTCTTCATATTTTCCCTATGGAGTTTAAAATTGTAATCTAAGAAAAGAAGAGAGAGAGTTTCATTTCCTTATTAAAAGTTTCCATTCATTTTAATAGTAAATCTGAGCCTGGAACAATTTGTTTGAATATTAGCTGGTGCATAGAGAGAGAGGAAACTGCCCAAACAACTCTCAAACAACTGCTGCTTCAAAATATGGTCTGGACTGGAAGAATTTTTGCTATTTCCTACCCCTAAACATCGGTTTCGTATGTTACCAGTCTGTTTCCAAAGACCCAACAGGAAAAGGAAAGACAGAGGGACCTGCGTGTGAAGGAGGGACCAGGGCATAAGAGAGACTTGATAATTTTTTCTCACAATATCAGTCTGAGAACAAAAGGGAAACAACAGAAATTTCAGACAGCTTTCATCAGCAGGCTTCCTCCTTCAAATTGTTAGACTTCATCCTGGGATGGATGGGTGGGTGGAGAGATGGATGGATGGGTGGATAGATGGATGGATGGATAGATTTTTTAACAGACATCTATCATAGAAATATCAAAAAGCTACCTAAGCTCTAACTCCATGGTAAGCCAAGATGAGAAGTGACAGCACCTTGTTTTAACTTACTCTGTTGTCTGATCTGAAATTCTGACAATGAGTTTGAATTGTAGGATAACAAGTTTTGGAACGATACACTCTTTTCCAGTGTTCCATATTATGCTCCAGAAGAACAATAGTTTTGCTTTAAAAAAAAAAAAAAAAATTTATCCATGTAATGGGAAAGATCATTGCATGTTTTACATCAGATTCATGTTTTGAATGCTATATCTGCCAACGTTTGCAGAGCCTGAAAAGACAGTCTGAAAAATGTGACTTTTCCCACTTGGGTATTAAGTCATTCACAGAACTCAGGAAAGAAACCCCTTGTAGCAAAATAATTGCATATTTTCATATTTTCTCCTAAAACTAACAAGAAGAAAAAGGAGGAAAAATTGTGTAACTGTTCTTTTAACCACTGTGCAAAAATGTCAAATGCTTTTCATTTAGCATGTGACATTTCCAGCTTTTTCCACTGTTAAACAAATTACCTAAGAAAAAACTGTTTCCTATGAGTAACATCTCATTAAAGTGAGATGTCCTTGAGAAGTTCTGCTGACTTTTATAAATGAACAAAAAAAAAAGAAAGAAAAAAGAGTAAGCAAATTACCAGAGCTGAACACAGTCCCAAGTCAGAAGAGCCAGACCCCAGCAGACCAGCAAGAGATTTGAGCTCTGAAAGTCAACATGTCAACAAGGACTCACAAAAACCCTCATGTGGAGCAGTCAGAGCACACCGTTGGAAATGGGTCTTACATCACTTGTAAGAGAGCCATATTAAGTCAACAGCTTTTGCACTGGGGCTGGAACATTAGAAATGTCACTTTATTCCTTTGTTCATCTACATCACTGATCCCCCAATTATATTGTAAGTACAATATTGTTTATGTAAGAATTAGTTTTTCTGAGAAGTGTTCCGATGAAAGTAGAGTAGCACTTCATATCATGAAAGGCTGTTGAAGAGCACATTTTGTGTTCTTTTCATTTACTCCTATAAACACAAAAATTGGAGTCAGCTGTCAATTTAGTTGAAATTAAAAGGATGACTATCACTTTAATGTTACAATTGAAACCAGATTACTTTTTAAAGAAAGAAAGACGCATCAAGTTATGCCTTGAAGAGTTTGTAGAAGATTTATTGCAAATGCACAAACCAAAATCATTTAATGCAACCACAGCTAAGATGCAGTATATATTGTTTTATTTTTCATACAGCTAATTCCGGCAGATACTAATTATCCCACCCCAAACCAGCACATGTATTTAATTATCGCTTTGTCTCTAAAGCTGATATAAAATCCAGTAATATAACACAATCTATAAGAATTTAAATATATTTTATTATTATTGGGAATTATATATTTTTCTTCATCTTGTGTTTAAAATATACTTCTACTATTCTTACTGATTATTCTGAGATTTTCTTGCTTGTCCAGCTCAGTAATGTTTTGTGACACCAGATGCTCTTTTAAAATGAAAACAAAGTAGAATGCAAAGCTCGTTGAAGTCAATGAAAACAAAATTAGACAAAACAAATGCAGTTTGTTTCACTTGCCTTTGACTAGGATGCTGCCTCCTCTGCATGTAGCTACATCATCGAGAAAATATTTGCAAGTAAAATCTGGTAATAATAGCAGAGTTCACACCAATACTAGCTGCATACCAGCAATGAGGTAATCTTTTCAAAACGCTTGTCTTCAAGCTGCCAATGAGGCCATGCCTGCAGCAGTGTCTTCCTTACTTGGCTTTGTAAAGGCTCTCAAGCCAGCTAAGCTCAAGAGTTTTCAAGCATACCTACCGCAATGACCTCAAATAATCCTGCTTTCACCGTATAACTTGTTTTTCTCCTGGTAACTTCCAGCAGAGTATTATTTTGTACTTAGCAGGTATGACTGTTTCTCTAAGCGGCAGTATGACAGCATGCAGCTGCCATAGAAGAGCTCTGGTGAAGTAAGGCAGCCGGGCTGCTGCCTGCCGCAGGAAAAGAGCTTCCCTTGCCCTGCAGTGCCTGACTCCCCGCTACTGACTAAGGGGTATACAGAGGGGTGCTCCTAAGCCACTGGTCTGCAGTGCTCCCTGGAGGTGGTCTCTTCAGGGTTTCTGGGATATTTCAGAGAACCATCTGTGCAAGAGAGGTGAAACAAACACAATACTCAATGGTCTACAAACCTCTCAACGATTTTATGGCCAGTTTGCAGAAGACAGTCAGGTCACTTCCCGAATTGTAGGAGCATGCTATAATTCTGGTGAGTATCAGGAGCTGGGGATCTTTGTTTCCTTTCTCTGATTTTAGCCTTTAGTACAAAGAGTCTGCAGGACACCTGCCTCCTCCCCTACTCCATCTTCACCAGTTACAGCATCAGGTTGTGTTTCTTATTGCTGTCCTATGAAGTTTGTCCCCTGTATTCCCGACAGCATCACAAGGACAAAGACCCTGTCTGACTCTTCCAATGCATGTCATCCTGCAGGTTCAGTGCTCTGAGACTCTCACCTGCCAGTAACTCATGGGAAGCTATTACTTCGGAGTCTGGCCTATCTCATTTGTCCCAGCCACCCTCCCAGCAGAGCTAGGAAGCATTTCCCTTGTCTATCTGTAATAATAATAAAAAGGGGGAAGGAATGGTCATGGCTGTACTTTCTAATGGGGAGATGGTGAAGCTAGCCAATATATTTACAGATGTCTATTTGCTTGGTGTGAGACATGGACCAAAATGTGCAGGAAATCACCTTCCATCTTTCAAAATGTTTCCTCCTGTGCTGAAAAGAGGGATTAGCAATGTCCTTTGATTTTGCATCTCGGTGCTATTCATCAGCCAATTGTTTCTCTCTGGAAACATCACATCCCATGAACTGTATGGCTGTAAGGATTTCCAAATGTGACCAGTATCCTCTCACCCAGGTCATATCTAAGCTTGTCTCTAAAGTAGACGGTGTATTTGGAACATCTCTTTTATCCTGACATCTAAGAAATACTGATTTTGATCCTGAATCTTAACATTTAAGTGTGCCCTCCTTCTCTTGATGGCTGCCAGGGCCTCTTGCTTGCTTAGAACCAGGTTGTCTGCCTCTTGCTCCCCATCTCTTTGGCTCCTCCACATCACTGTAGCAAATTTCCATAGCTCTGGAAAACCTCTTGGTTTTCAGTGTCTTTGTTAACAATCTCCTTGGCCAGCTGCTCTGAGACTCCTGATCTCCCTGGGTTCTGGCTTTTGACATGGGTTCTTGTCTCTGACACGGGATGGGAGGAATGACATTCTCTCCTCAGCTTTATAGAAGATTTTGAAAGGAAAAATATGAAAGAAGCATCCCTAAACAAAAGTTTTCTCATTGTCTGAAGCCAGACTTTTTTTTCCCTGTTGACTTTCTTACGTCCTTGACATTGAAAAAGAGAGAGGAACGAAAGGGATTTTTTAACTTTCTTCTGGCTCTTTTCTATTTCCTTAAGTACATTTACACATGCCTGTCCAAGCAAGAGGGAAACAAACCTGACCAGTGTGAAAGAAAACTTCAACTTTCCTGTTATCTACTGGTGCATCATTGCATACCATAGTTATTGTCAGCTACTTAGAGCAGCCAAATCTCTCTGCTTTGACCTAAGTTGACAGGACAAGTTTATCTAGTATATATAATATGTGTCTCCTCTAGACTCACCCTGAGTTACTAGTATGAACAAACTGCAGGTTTTGGCAAAAGTCAAGAGGGCAGAAAGCGAGGAAAAAGCATCAACTTCAGCTTTCTGTAGATAGTTCTCAGTGTCAGGCTGCCAAGAATAAACTCGGCACTTTAAAGAGAAAGGCAATCTTTTTTCTTTTATCTCTGTGTTGGGGTTTTGACTTTTGAAATGGAATTGAGATTTAAGTAAGTGAGAATGCAAAATTATATAATAGGTGTTTCCTTCATCCATCATTTACCATGGATGTAATCTTTCTTTTTAATTAAAAAAAAAAAAAGTTTAGTAGTCTCATTAGCTAGAACTAAGGTAGTTGGACTGTAGATGAATCAAAGATCTTAAGATAGACAGATCTGACCAAAAAAAGGAAATATTATTAGTTTGGCACCATATACTTATCCAGTAACCAGCATGAGATCCACCTACCCTTTGTTCCAAGTTTGTTCTGTTTCCATAGAGGAGAGGTCAAGGTACAAAGCAGGATCACACAATGTAATATAGTAGGATCACAACCCTGGACTTCAGGAGAGCAGACTTGGGCCTCTTCAGGGATCTGCTTGGAGAAATCCCATGTGATACTGGAAGAGGAGCCTGAGAAAGCTGCTTAATATTCAAGGATCACCTCTTCCAAGCTCAAGAACGAATCATCCTCCTTTGCAGGAAATCAAGCAAAGGCAGTTTGGAGGAGTCCTGCATGGATGAACAAGAAGGTCCTGACAAAACTCAGACATAAAAGGAAATCATACAGGAGGTGGAAGCAAGAACAGGTGACCCAGGAGGAATATAAAAACAGTCTGAGCATGCAGGGATGGAAGTGACAAAGGATGAGGAAAAGGCTGAGA
>NW_009205296.1:0-2971 GCF_000690835.1 Fulmarus glacialis
TGAGTTGGTTTTTGTAAAGAGCATTCCCTGACTGATTTTTATATGCATCAAGTAATTAAAGTGTTAAAACGGTACCTTTTAATTTCACAGGCATCCCACCCCTGGGAAATGTGCAACAAAGTTAAGATTTAACTAAATATTGAAGAGTCCTCTCATCGTATCGCATCTGCTGATCTCTCCAGCCAGCCTCCCCTTTTCTTCCCACTCACTTGCAGGCTTACGCTGAGGTTACACACTGGGTTGCAGTGGAGTGCCCAAACCAGGTTAACCGCTCGCCATGCTGTCCTGGCTCCACACCTGGCCGTTGGCTCCTGCCCCTGCTCTGCTTCCCTGGGCAGTGCTGACATCAGCACCCACATAACCCTGTAGCTGAACACTGAACTGATCCAGCTGAAAGGCAGCAACTCCCCCCCCCCCCCCCAAAAAATCAGAAAATAAATTATGTTCACCTGTTGGCATCACAAATGCCTGTGTCTGCAGAGTCCCGAGGGTTGCACGGAGCTCAGCACATTGGCAGCACAAGTGGTAAATGCTTAAGGCATAATTGGCACTGAAAATATGTTCCTCAAACTAACTACACTCTCAGCCTCCATCAGAGAGGACAGAAAGTGGGCATGTATTTTCAAAACACGTCTTCATCTGGACCCCCATTGCACTGTTCACCTCCTTCCTTGGCTGCCCACCTGTTCTATTACACAGGACACTAGCAGCCAATGTGATTTCTTCCTCATCTTCTCCGTAACGCAAAGTAGGAAGAGGTGAGGAAGACAGGTAGCCATCTCTGCAAACAGATGTTATGAAGAAGCCTAACTCTTTATGTATTTGGTTAGTTGTTGATTAGAAAAGCAAACCCAGGCTTTTTTGTAGGTATCAGCTTGCTGGAAGACAGAAAATTACCAGACTTTCTTCAGCTTTAAGTTCGGCTTACAGTGCAGAGCTTTAAGTTCGGCAGTGCTCAGCATCCTACCTTTGTGCTGCCGCCCTGCAGGCACTCTGAGGTACACCGTGCCTTGGCACAGGCTGAGATGTATAAGAGCAGCAATATAAAGCTACCACTTTTTACATCTAAGGCATGAAAGCCTTAAAAAATCTGAAAATAATGTCACTTTTGCTATCATGAAACCCACCTGTGAGTAGACAGATAGTGTTGTTTTCAGTTGTCATTAAGATCAAAGCAGTTCTTGCTAAGGCGCTGGTAAAGGCAAGTCTACACAGGGGCTTGTGGAGTCATTTTTGGCATGCAACTTGTCAGAAGTTTGAATTTTGCAAGTCAGCTCTGCACTACTAAGCAGCTTTAGACGTCGTTCATGAAGCAACAAGAGCAACAAGAGCAGCTGTCCTCCAAGAGAACAAAAAGCAAGGTGAGAAGGTTGATAATTTGCTTCAGAAGGCATTTTTCCTAGTGTCTTTAGTCTGTAGCACTTCCTTGCTTGGAAAGCAAGCATAGACTTGCTGGAGATGTTGTTCTGCAGCTAGAGAAAGCATTATCCCGAAGGTCTGTGTGGGGCTTTCCTCAGGGCTGCCAAGGTACTGTGCCAGCCCGAGAGGTCCCAGGCCACTTCTGAACGGTGTAGCCATCTGGAAGTTTGCAACCTGCACTTTTATCAACCAATGCTGCACAGTCCTGGAGAGGTTACTGATGGATGCATGCGCACCGATGGTGTTCATGCACACACCAGTTATATTGGTGCGACTCATGAAACACAAATACTTGGAACGTCCTCCTGGCCTACTCGGGTTTACAGCAAGGCCAAATGGCACCTGGGATGGGATGACTCCTGCTGTCTGCAAGTGGCAGGATTTCCTTAGCAGCCTGTGTCACTAACCTGACGGGGACAGGGTCAGGAGGTGGGTAGAGGGAAGCTGAGGCTTTGAGGCATTCCTCACCGTGAATGCTGCTGGCGACAATAGCTTCCTGACACCCCTTACAGGAGATGCTACATTTTGGGAGAGATGTGCAGAAAAACCCGTCCGTATAAAGACCGCAAAGGGGCCAAAATCCCCAGCAGCAACAGTAGTGCCTCTTCTTTCCCTGGTGCTTTCCTGTGCAGAGGGAACAATGACCGCCTAGGAGAAGGAGCACCTCTGAACATGGTGCTTTGTACGTGTGACTGAATCTTCCTGCTGCTCACTCCCTCTCCTGTCCCTGGGCCCTGTTCAGCTTCCTCGTGTATTATCTTCTCCCTGTCAAGAGCAAAATTCTGTGCTTCCTCTCCCCGCGGCTCCCAGTGCTGTTTCTTCCCTCTGTCATTTTGAACAAGCTGTTCCTTGTCCTGTCTTCTCCATTGCACTAACTCCGTGTAATATTTTCACCCCTCCTACCATCTCCTTTGTACCCAGCTTTCATTCTTATTAATCCATATTTTTTTAGCACCTCTTACTTGGAAAACTGGCCTCTGGTCAGAGCTGGGGGGATGCACAGCATAGGTAGTTTGCACTGGGGAGGGTGGTGAGGTTGTCAGAATTTCCTGCAATACATGGCAGAACAAGGATTCACCACTTTATTATGTAGTTTTAGCATTCTATAGATAAGGTTCATCTGCTTTAGCTCAAGAGAATGAAGCCTACTGGTATCTGTACGTGAGACAGAAAGCTTGTGGTAAACTCACATGCCACTTCTTGACTAAGCAACACTATGAAGTAAAGGTTTCAAGAGAACTATGAACAATTGTTAACTGTGGACATGGTCCTGCTCAAAGAAAAAATTACATTATTATTACAAAAGAATGCAGTCAAGCTTATTTCAAGTTCCGTGTCATCTACCCATTCCTTCTCCACATGAAAGAAAACAGCAGAGCAATTTTTATAATTACACATTTATAGACTGATACGTTATTAACACTTCTAGTAGTCATAGGAAATAGCTATTTTTGATGGGAAAGGATCCATTTTTGTCCTCCCTGGAAATATAATAAAGCATTGATCTACATTACCCCTGAGACAAAAAACTGGCTGGGTGGCCAGGCCCAAA
>NW_009205297.1:0-485 GCF_000690835.1 Fulmarus glacialis
GCTGGAGGGGAAGGTCGTGTTTGCTGGGGCACCCCGGTCTGTATTTTCCCTTCCAGCTCCAGCAAGGAGTAAGGGTGACCGGCCCCTCAAAGGCTCGGGGGGCGGGAGGCGGGATTCGCGGCTTCTGCTGGGAACGGCCCGAGGCAGGGGAAGGTTTGGGAGATGCGGCGTCGAAGGAGGGAATCGTAGTGTACCAACGGCTGTTCGCTTTCCGAGTTATTTTTGGAAATTGGTTTGCTGTGAGGGATTTTTTGGTTTTAACTGTCTGTGGGAAGGTGTATTTACATTGTGCTCCTCCGAGCGTTGATGCTTTCCATTGGCCGAGAAAGGCTGTAAAATCAGTGTTTTGGCAAATGCTGATCCAACCGGTTAGTTGTTCTTCCCCTATTCCTAATGGCAACTCCATAAAAACACGTAATCTGCATCTTTTTTATCTTGCCCTGTGAGATTTGGCTGCTGGCTCCCTGGGGCCCTCCCTTGGAACG
>NW_009205297.1:526-2716 GCF_000690835.1 Fulmarus glacialis
CTTTGTGTAATGCAGGATGACAGCTGTGACGCAAGTGCACCAAAACTTTCAAATGTAGGCTCAGTCTTAGTTGTGTTTGGGTGTTTTTCCCCCATTCCAGGAAAATTGTATTACGTAGGCTGGAAGAGAAACCTGGTGCCTTCCTGGGCTCTCCTGCAGCCGTGGGGCAGGACGGGGAAGCAGAGATGGAGGCAGAAGCAGAGCGGTGTTGTCCGCAGGTCTGTTAACGGGACCGGGGAGCCTTGGCCTGGCACCCTGAGCTGCCTGGTGCCGTAGAAAATGGGGTGTCACTGGGTGTAGGGTGGCTGTGGCTCCTGCCCAGTGACTCAGAGGATTGCTCTTGTTTACAGCCATCGTTTTGCTTCTGTTGGCGTTACAGTAGGCAGCTGCCCTCTTCGTCCATGCCCAACTCCAACCCAGGGCAATGGGAAATGGATTTCAGTAAGGTTGGTGGTTTCCAAACCACTCGGACTAAGGGAGGACCCTAATTCAGCTGTTGAAACGCAGTGATGGGCCACCGCTTACCTGTGGCTGAACTGAAAACCCTTCGTTGTTCCTCGGGTCATTCTTGCGCTGCTTGCACCAGCGTCTTCAATGAACAAGCAATTTCTTGGCTGTGGTGGGGGACTGCTGAAATGGATACTGCTCTTGCTCCTCAACACCTCGTGGCCTGGCTCAGTGTTGACTCTGTAGCAGCTCCCCTGCGGCTCCCGCTGTACTCGTGCAGCTATTTGGAGTGTGGGGCGGAAAAAAAATACGTTAATGTTGAAGAAATTTGAAGACTAAGGTTTTTACATCTTGAAAAACATTTATTCTGAATTAAACATTTTATATTGCTAAACGTCAAAGAGAAACTCGTTAACATGAGGCAAAAACATACTAAACCAAGTACAACTCAGCGTGATCCCATGTAGGGTCAGTTAATTTTGCAGTGCTCTGCAGAGAGCTGAAGATGGGACTGAATAAATACTGGTTGTGGGACTCCTGGTGCTTGTCCAATATGTTGCGGAGCAGTTTGCGAAGTTTCCAGTAAGTTTGCTTAATGTGGCCTTACTCAGTTGCGAGGCACTCCCATAATTATGGCTGCAATTAAAAGCAATAACATCCATTTATATAAGGTCCCAGACCTTTTAAACCAGCGCATCATCTAATGAGAGCGTTCGTGTAATAGTTATGCAGGACGAGGGCCCAAAGTTGAGAGTGTTTCGGGGAGGATTTTGTTTCAGAACTTTTTTGAGGTCATTTGAAGGAAGGGTCTGCTTTAGTCAAGTAACATAGGACATTTTTTAATGAAAAAGTACTAAGCTATAAATATAACCCTTACAAGTAGTAGGATGTTGTTGAATTACGTGCTTTTAGCACTTCAATTTTTTATGTATCATCCATCTAGTTTAAAAAAATCATCTTGGTTACACCAGTATTTTTGTCAATTTGATTGCGTCAGTGTTCCTTCTGCTCTTATGAGTAAGAGATTTGGTAAATCCAACTCGTGGATGATATCTAATTGCTGATGAAGCACTATGGATGTGCACTAAATTGCTCACTGAAGTTGCGTGGTTTCCTTGGGGCTTAAACTGTGCATGTAATGTCCACAGATTTTTCTTTGAGATTAATGTTAAACATTAGACTTTAAACGCTGGAAAACATCATACATTTGGGGAGCATTTCAGCTTTCTTCTGAAGAAATGACCTGGTGGAGTAATCTCACTTTCTTGCTCCGTATGGTTGTTTTTTGGGTTTGGGTGGTTTTTTGTTTGGTTGTTTTTTTACTGAATATAGTGTAAGCTTGTGTCCCCACACCCTGGCTGGGGCAGGTCCTTGGGAAGAGTCGTAAGGCAAATGCAGCAGAAAGGGTAAAAATTCTCGAAATACAACCGAGGAAGCACCAGCCAAGGGTCTGAGAAGTGCTGGGTTCCTTGGGTCTGCTCTGGTTTTCCCCAGAAGCCTTTTTTTCCCACTTTAAGTCAAATAATTAGTCTGTTAACCTTTTGTCACAGACATAGCACTTGACTTGCGGTCTCTGAGAGCACAAGAGGTTAAGTAATTAAATTGTATAAGGGAGTAAAAGAGAATAATGAACTCCAAACTCACTAGTCTGTCTAGTCGGGCTCAACAGTGGCTAAAATTAAGTAATTTAAGTTGATTCCTGTTTTTACTCAATTTTTATTAGGTGTTCAAAGTGGCGACATG
>NW_009205297.1:2738-11867 GCF_000690835.1 Fulmarus glacialis
ACAGGTTGTTATTTTCAGAGGTGGTGGATTTATTTCAGGTATGATATGGTTGTGCAGAGGGGTGGTTTCAGGGGGAGCGCTGGCCTGGCTGACTCCGACAAGATACCACGCGGGGCCAGACTGGCTAATAAGCCGGCTTGTTCTTGGGTGCCTGCCAAAACCTGGCCCTAAATATTGTAATCACATGCTAATTATGAATGCTAACCTCCAGATGTACTTAATGTATTACCAGGTGAAGTACTGACCTTGTAGCTGTTGGGTGGTGCTGTGTGCAATGTGGCTGTATTAATAAAATCACTGCAGTGTGGTGGGGCTGTGAATTTGTGTCCATGCAATGAGAAGCAATACTTGTGGTTTTGCATGAAATGTGTTAAACTTACCCATGTAGTGCAGCTGTAAGTGCCTTTGACGCTGTGTTTTGATTATGTCAAACAAACTCCTCTCTCATTTGAGACGCTGGTGAATGGGGGGCTCTTCCGGATGTTGGCGTCTGCAACGTTTAAGGATCTGAAGCAACGCACCAGAATTAATCCTGAAGTCTTTAAGCATGTGGCTGCCATGGTAGGTCCTGAATGCAAACGATGAGTCTCCTAATTGCAACTGACTTTTATCCATGTGATGGATAAAAGGGATGTTTTGTAATGTTTTATTAATAAAATGGGCTGCATTTGTCATGAGTGCCCTTGTGGAAATAATGTGCCTGTTACAGCTTTAAATTTGTATGTGTTGGTATAATTTCAGCACGACTGGTTACTTAGATATCTGAAATGACCGTGTGGCATTAGTTTCCAGATGATTCAGTACGTTACAATCTTGTTTACAGGCCATGCGCAAGTAGAAGAAGGTAGGAAAGGGTAAATCAGAATAGGGTTTAAGTTCTTATTTCCCTTTTTCACTCTAAAGTTGACCACCTAACTTGTTCCCAAATAATTATTTTTCCAAATGTGAATTTTCTTTTCTTTCTGCATAGTGTCAAGTCTTTGTCTGTGTCATGGTTTAGGAGCTGGCTCCACACGTGTTGTGCCTTGGCACCAGGAATCGCTGGGCTGCCGGGAGAGCTGTGCGATCCAGGCTGCCTGGCAGCTGTTCTCTTCTAAACTAGCTGTTCTCTTCTAAACAGCCACGAATCTCTTGTGGGGTTGGTAGGTAGCTGTTTAGTGATACCTACAAGTGACTTAGACGTGCTATTTCTGCCTTGCTCGGAAAAGCCACTCGTCGTGTTGCATCTCTTGAAATGGATTCACACGTAAATGATTTCTCCATCTGCAGACAGCAGCGTATTTTGTTAGTTGGGTTATCTGCACTGAAACTGCAGAGGCGTGATTTGATCCTGCACATGTTTTAGGTGCATAAATGGGAAGGTTTCCGTAAGCAGCAAGAAATCCTCATGACTGGACTATATACAGTTTGCCAGTGAGTAGTTTAAATCAAATGATGCAAGGGACAAAATATTTGTTGTGATTTATTTATAGTTAAAAGCTTCCATATGACACTACACACCCCTTTTGACATAAACTAACCAAGGAGCACAGCAAACAAATTGTTTTAGCGCATCTGGCTGCTTCTAACAATTATTGCTGCTGCCACAACAACATTTGGATTTAAGGCTGGCTTTTTCTTCCTTTTAAGTTTTCTTTTATGATCATATATCCCTGGAAATCTAATTGATGTTGTTGGTTAATAACAAGCAACGTTTGTTGTTCATGGGAACCTTATGAATATTCTTAAGCATGGAGCCCTGCAACATTTACCTTTTGCATTAAGGGGGGGGAAATAGAAGAGCTTTGTCACTTTTCTATTACCAGTGTGAAACTGGTTTCCTCAAGACAATGGGGAGATTTCAGGGGTTCGTGACCTCTTGCAATTAAAAAATTTCAGATGGCTTGAGAGGCAGACTGATGGGGCAAAGGAGGAGGGGAAGAAAGTAGCAAGGCAGCCCTTGCCGTGGAGGAAACAAGTACTCCTGTTACAGCTGAAGTCATTACTGATTTTTGGTAGGAGATCAATCTAGCTGCTTTTTTTTCCCCTGAGAAATGCTCTGTTTGGGGATTAGAATATGGGAGCTTAAAATTCAAGCAGCTCTGGAAGAGAGGTCTCACATGGATTTAGGACTTGGGGTTGCAATTGCCTTTTCTTCCCCAGGTTGGGTCAGTTCCAAGGACTTGAGCTCATCTGGTGTCAATCTCGTATCTGATGGGACAGGTTGAAGCACTTTGTGTAGTGGCAGCGTTGGCAGGGCGGCTCTTTTCTCTTGGTAGCTGGTTTTCACTACAATGTAGGAGACTAATGTTTTTGAGACTGCTGTCCTGTGTCAAATAAGGTTCAAATTGGTCAATGACTTCAGATGTCCTTGGTGGTGAGGGGGAGACCCGCGAGGGACACGGACCAATCCACCGTGCGGTGGCTGGGGCCAGCACGCCTGGACAGCTGGTGTTTCGCTGGAGGTGGCGAGTGTGTGAGGGCTGGAGTGCTTATTTGCTTTTGATTCTTTTTGTTTGTTTTCCATCTTTATATCCAATATATGTTTTGTTTTCAATTTATATTAAATTTAAATGTTTGAATGTATTTACACGTACCGGTGCCACAGTCTCTCACGTATGCTATATGTGATGGAGTATGGCCTTCTGCACGCCTGAATCATCCTTTATAATTTATTTTCTCTAGGGACACTTGTGCTGATACAGTAATTTTTAGGAATATAAAGAGAATTCAGGGGTTTTGCTAAAAATACAGAGGGTTTCTTTGCTAATATTGATTCTCACTTGGTAAATGTTTCCCCTTTAAGAGTTATTTGTAGCATTTGTGTTGTTTAGCCTGTCTGCAATCCATAAATTAGATTATTGTGGCTGTTGTAATTTTATTACCCTTATTAACTTTCCTCATCTACATATTGATCCTGTTAGTCTCAGGAAGCTGATAAGCCATCTAGCTGTACTTCCAAAATACACATCAAATGAGAAGTCTGCCCTGGAGGCTATGAAGACTGAGATTCTCCAGCAATTTGGATCTCCATATATCGGGCCTGTATTTTTTTTTCCCCTTCAATGCTAGGTTTTAGACTACATGACAGCATTGCAGTTTGCCAAATTAAGATTAATTTTGCTTTTATTATAAATTCTGTCATCAGTAGCTTCTGACAAACTTTGCTCTAGTTTGCTTGTATTTTTATTTGGATGAATACACTCCTTTTTCATAAAGCTTAAGAATATTTCCAGAGGCAGCTGGCATCACATATGCTGTGAGGTTTTTTCCTCCTTGTGTCGGTGTCAGTTTTCTATGCTGGCTTTCCAGAGGGATTTATTCTTTACTTTCGAAAACCTGCTTTCCTGTCTCTGTTGCCTACAGGACACGCATGAAACCAAGTATAACTGTAGGTGCATGTAGAGGACTTTAGGCCCAATCGCTGCCCCATTAACTCATTTGTGCTTGCTTCCGTTGCCATGGGCTTTTTCCTTAATGACTTACTTATCCCATATGGTAATATATGCTGGAGTGCTATACTTTGTTGGATCTTTAACTCCCGTTCCCCCATTTTTTTGCTTGTTCTAGTGCTCAGCCAAGCCTAGTCCCTCTTGCAAGGTAAAGCTGTATAATCTGCACCTCAGCCTCTCCTGTGCCGAGTCCATTTTGGGTGTTTCTCTCTATTTACGTGTTATTTATGTCACTGAAATGTTTCGAGACCCCTGTTTTGTTCCTGTTCTCGGTGACCTCTCTGCACAGTCACTGCTTATTCTAACAAATTGTTGTTTTTTCTTTCATGATACTGTTCCCCCTTCCCTGTCCGGTGTTTCCTCCTCCTCCCCCCCAATTTGACCTTGCTTTGCTCTTGTCTCCCCATGCCCTATTTCAGGCGTTTGCACG
The DNA here is from genome assembly GCF_000690835.1 of Fulmarus glacialis. Taxonomy (NCBI): domain Eukaryota; kingdom Metazoa; phylum Chordata; class Aves; order Procellariiformes; family Procellariidae; genus Fulmarus; species Fulmarus glacialis. The sequence continues at coordinate 6,600 of NW_009205297.1, forward strand.
GCTTCAACTTCTATTATGTGCTGATGACTCACAGATGCACTCCACGCCTCTGAGGGTTTGTCACCCAGTCCAGCGGCTGTCTTCCTCCTCGCCTTTTTCTCTTTGATTTCTCCATCAGTAGTCATTTCATAGTTCAAGCCCCAAACCCCTGATGGTGCTTTCTACGTTCTCGTTATTGCTTGTCTTTTAAAATGCTGCCACCTGATAGGTAGCTTCGTCCCAAAGCCTTCCATGATTTTTTTTAATTCATTTTTTTTACTTCATGCGTTTGGATGACATGAAAATTCTGTGTACTCTTCATCGTCAATATATTTCTCCTTTTCTAGCTCATCAGACAACTTTCCTAATGCATGTGAAAAGGTTTTACAGATGTTTTACTTTAAAGCGGCTGTCTTGAGAAATTCTACTTCTGAAGTCAGTTGATAGTGCTTGGTTTTAAAGATAGTGTTAAGTATTTTAGTTCCACTCTGAGAAGGCAGCTGCCCTTGTTTTGCTATTTTTTATGTTTAGCAGCTCAGATCTAGCTGTTATAAACAAGTGGGATTCATGGCATCCTAGCTGAATGAAATGACAAAGGATACGTATACATCATAAATGTAAAATAGCTAACATAACACTAGCTGTAAGTGAGCATAATTCATAAGCCTTTCAGCCTGGAGAAGGGTTGTCTGTTTTATTTAAAATTACTAATCCTTTCCTTGTGCTCCTCTTAACTATACTGTTACTTGTAACAGCAAACCCAAACTCGGAGTTGGGGAGGTTTTTCTAATATGCTTATGTGACTGGAAAGGAATAGAGGGTTTTAAGGTGATAGAAACACTTTCAGACTGCTTAGTAGAGATTGCTTTTCTGCAGGTTCAAGAGGCACAAAGACAAACATCCTAGTGGGTGCAAGTATGTTTTTGCTTTTCCTTCTCTTTCAAATACTACAAATTTATCAAGCCTTGGTTTTCCTGGGTTGTATCATGGATTCCAGGTAACAGCGGTGGAGACGCGGACTTGCTGCTCCAGCACACTTCCAAGGAATAGGAGAGCATATCAGGGTACACCCGCCGGCCGTCCAGAGGTTGTGCAAGACTGTACGTGCTGTTGCTGTAGTAACAACATGGGATACTACCAGAACAATGTGTAGGAACGACTGACCTCAGTAGACTCACCATCTTGGAAACTCAGTATTTTCAGTTACCCTCTAGACCTGTGAATGTAAATAGGCAATTTGTGCAAATGCCATGTATTTTAATGTCCTCTTTCTAAACTTCTTAGAAGCACACACCCCCTTGTGTAAATAGTTTGAAGTCCCTGGTATACAGTAAGCTAAAAAGGGTTTTTTAACACTGGGTTGCGCTCAGAAAACATGAATAATGGATGCCATCTTTCCTTTATGTTGCGTCATAACAGGAAGATTTAAAATACTGCTTAATGTTGTAACGATGGAAATAGTTTTAAGCAATACCTGGAAGCATCACTTGAGGATCTAGCCTATTTTTCAAGGAAATAATTTCAATGTTCTCTCAGAGGTGAAGGTGAAGGTGGGAGGTGGCTGCTTGGACTGGAGGTGTAAAGGATTAGTGATTTATCCTTCAGATTTAAAGAATACAGTTAATGCAGACCAGCCTTAAATCTATGCCTCGTGTTAGACTTAACACTTCTTGCATGAGAACAGTGGCATCTCATTGATGAGGTTTCTCTTCAGATGTTAGGTTTCTCCCATGTTTAAAATAGAGCAATTATTTCTTCTGAAATGTGATAAACATCTAAACTAACATGTTTATATATTTAGAAGTTATAAAAGTACTCTGAATGGCCATGCTTTCAAGAATGGTTCACATAAAGATAATGAAAGAACAGAGTGACAGTGTATAAAAAAATACAAGGTGTATTTTTTTTTTTAGTCGATAATACTGTGAATGTGAATCTCAGTGCATGCTCTGGGATTCTCATGCAATCCACATGTTGGTGAGATGACGTTCTGCTGATAATCTGTATCTCCCCCAGTAATCTTAGATTTTCTGATAGGTTTTATATGCATACGATACAACTCATAGGTTCTGCAGAAAGCTATCGAAGACTTTATTGGTACAATTCTTACAATAAAAACCCTTGTATAGATAGTACTTGCTTCCTGGTCATTAGGTCGTCATGGTTTTGAAAACACATAACCATGCTGGAATCAAGCCACACATGAACACTGCTGTAAGGGATATATCATTGTTTTGCATGCATGATGAATAACTATCATGATGTTTCAGTAGACGATGAAGAAAATACAATGAATGCAAATTGGTGTGGGAATTAGTCCTCCAGCCAAAGAAGTGTGGTGTGAGGCTCCTGAGTGCCTGAGCCCTGTCAGATCTTCCCTTGTCTCAGATGTGTTGATGATTGTTAGAATAGATGGGAACTTGTTTTCTCACCGATTTACTCTGTACCAACATCTTCTGTTTGGATGAGTTATTTTCCTTATCTGTGCTAAGGAATATTATTTTTCAGCTTAAGGAATCTCTCTAGTATTTGTAATTATACAGCTTTGTCTGTGTGGGATCTTGGATGTTGTTTAAATCTATTCCCCAATTAGCACCGAAGAGATTTCTTGTTCTTAGTAGTAGCTCATTCTCATAGAAAGCATGATTATGTGTGGGTTTTTTTTCTGAATCTCTTTGGTAGCCAGGAAGTCTAATAGCAAAATGAATTCTTATAAAATAACTTAAAGGTGTGTATTGCTGAGGGCAGATTCTTTTTTAGTTCTGAATCCTTAATGGCTCTGCTTGTCTTTGAGGTAGCAGTCTACTTCAAGCAACTGGCACTTTTTCCCTTTAGGCAGTGATAGGAAATAGGATATGGAATGGATAGTGCCAGTAATAAACTTATTTGTTGCTCAGAAGAAATGGAGTAAGTGCTAGGGCCATGTATCACAAGGCCTGGTCCTTGTGATTTCAGTTGGTTTGGAATCAAGTCCTAAATGGAAGGACCTGTGGAGATGGTATGGGGAACCTGCTGAAGAAATTTTTTGGGACTTAGTGTGCTATTTGTCACTTTTGTTGGTTTGACTCCTGGGATATTAGACTTTGGGAAAACAAAAAGAATGGTATTTTTGGTTGAGGAGAAAACCATAGGCAGTCTCGAGGAGGCGGGAAGTCTTCATTTAAGAAGTTGACGTAACAAAAAGTCCTGAGAAACTAAACTGAGAAGGTATGAATCAATGTATGTAATCTTGCTATTACATCTCTCTTCCCTGATTTGCTCATTGTGCTTGCTAAGCTCTTCATGGGAAGGAACTTACTCTATTCTCTGTGGGAAGTTGTGTGAGAAGTTTTTAACTTGTGAGGGATCTCTTCTGCAGGATGACTGTTCCCGACTGTTCATCTTTGTCATCATCCAGGAGCTCAGGAACAGCCCGGGAGGAAGAAAGACACCATTTCGGTTGCTAGTGCAGCTTCCTTTATCTCTAGGTTTCCTTGGCAATTGAAGAGCAAAGTTGAGTTAGTACTTGCCTTACAAAGGTGACAGCATACCTAGCAGATGGGCATTGTGTTTTAGGTAGCTTGTTAAAGACTCCTCTTCCACAGTGAGGAAAAACCTGCCAGGCTTGATCTGTACTTCCAGAGTATGGGAACTACCTGGGGGAGGGAGTAGTCTGTCCCCTGCTGAGGTGCTAATGTAATAAGAGATGTGATTGAACAGGCCAAGCGTCCCATCTGCTCTACAGTAGTTTTAGTGATTATAGTGGAAATTCAGTGCAGTTGCAAGTTTGGATGCTGTCATTACCCATAAGCTGCAGCTTTTCACCATGTGAAAGCACCATAACAAATGCTTGGTCAAAACAAGAAAGTCGGCACTACAGCCTGTAAGGTGTGTGGGCAGAAATCTCTCCTGTTCCACCCGAAAACCAGTTTTGAAATGTTGGAGTGTTGTTACTTGTGAACTAAAAGGGTGAAGCATCGTTATGTGTTTGGTCACCATCTCTTCTAATTGGCTCGCAGTGTTGTAACTGCCTTGTATATTAGATAGCTGTCACTGGCTGTCCTCGGGTCATGCTTCCAGCTGCGTAAGATTTTGGCCCATGAAGGACTGCCACGAGCCTGCTGAAGGTATACTTGACATCTTTTTTTTTCGTTAAAAGAGAAAATCAGTTATAAATTCAATAGGAATTATCCTGTATGCTTTATATAAATACTGTGATACAGCAGAGCAGGCTACTCGTTAGCTGGTCAGAGTCCCTGTGAAAATGGGGACTGTTGGTTGGATGTCAAAGCTGGATACTAAGATATGCGTGTGGCTGAAGACTGTGCTGGTGCGTGTCTGTATTTCTCAAATAACATTCATACGTAATGATCTTTTCAAATTCTGCATTCTTCTGTGCCTCCTTAAACTGTACTGAAACTAAGCTTGTGTTGTGCTATGCAGCTGAAGTCTTCCAGAGTAGTTGTAAGCTGGGGGGGGCATACAGCCCTCTCTATACCTTCTTAAAGGGGGAATAAGGACTCTGACTCTGATCTCTCCTCCTCTCACCATTCCACTATGTAGAAAATGTAGATACCTATTTTAAGATGGGATCATTTAAACTAATTCCTGCTTGTTACTTCTAGCTAGAACAGTAACCTACCAGTTGTGACAGAGAACACCTGGATTTATTTTTTGCCAGATATTTATTGCCAGTTTTGTGCATACAGATCAGGTGCTATTGGTTTTCTCAAAGTGGTAAATAACTGATACTGCAGAGATAAAAAAATTTGCCTCATGACATTGTAGAAAGAGAATTGCTTTAGAGAAATGGAAGTATTAGGTTAATGATGAAATACAATTTGTTGGTGTTTAATTCTAGAAAGAAATGGGGATACTTAGTTTTGAGTGTAGACTTCCCCCCCAATATTTTTTTTTTTCATTTGTTTGAGAAAATAACTCGGGATTAGTAGACTGTTCTTCCCTGTAGCTTTCTGTAACCTCTGACTCTACCTTGGGTGCTTAAAAGCCAAGAGTTGGCCTATTTTAATACCAGCATTCCGTGAAGCTTTGATATCTCCTGGCAGAGTGTTTACAGGGTGACTTAGGCGTATGTTTCTGAAACGTAAAAGTCAATTACTAAATTTTACCAGGGGAGTAGTCTGGGTACAGGCTGTCTGCTGCAGCTCGGCGTGCTTACACGAGCGTTCATCTCCCAGCGCTGAGGCATCTGCTGCCCTCCCACGGGGACCCTGCAGACACACGCTCCGGTCCCCCCGCAGGGCGCTGCTCGCCGGGCCGCGGGGAGCGGCGCGGAGCCGGGTGCCTGTG
>NW_009205298.1:0-1591 GCF_000690835.1 Fulmarus glacialis
GGTGGCGCAGCCCCTCTCCCGGTGCCCCTCGCCGGCAGCCGGAGAGAGGGAACAGCCAGCCTGTAAACGCCGGGGCGAGGAATATTTGCTTTCCCAGAGCACCTTCCGACAGCGCAGCAGGCACAAAGCAGGAATTCAAGCCTTGGCGGCCAGGCTGGGAGCCAGGCCAGATCGCAGCCCCTCTGCAATCAGTGGGGAAACTGAGGCACGGGGACATGGAGCTGGTCAGCACCAAGGGGCAACCTCTCGAAGAGCCAGTCCTGGCATACAGCCACTCTGCTATCGGTCACCATCCCCGCAGGCAGCCGGGCCCCCTGCCTCCTGTTCCCTCGCTGGCGCATCCTTGTCCCAGCCAGTGTCTTTGTGAGACCCGGGGCTGTACGAGCACCGGGCACCCTCCTGCCTGCAGCCCTGCCCTCCTCTCCCCAGGGTGCAGGCAGAAAGCAGCATCCAGGCAGCCGGGGAAGGCAGAGATGCTAAAGTACATTGTCCAAGGCGGAGGGATGATCCCTCTACCCCTGTGCATCCCTTTGCGGTGCAAGGCGCATCCCACCCGGAGGCAGCACCCATCTCCGCTGCTGCTTCCCTGGGCATCCTCGGCCAAATCCCGTCCGCAGCCCTGGGCATCAGAGTGCGGGCTCCGAGCCCTTTGCCCGCTCCGTGCCAGGCTACACTGCAGCATAGCGTGAAATAAGCACCGTGGAGCCCGGCCTCTAATAAACACGGCCTGCGGCAGCAAACAGCTTCCAGCTAATGAACGTCCGGAGGCAGGTCAGGAGCAGGAGGGATGGTTTGATCACTCCAGGGGAGGATTTTCCTTCTGCTCCTCTTCCGTGACAGCAAACGGAGGAAAAAGCCTCCTCCGGGGCTCAGCGTGGAAGATGCCAAACCTAAGGCATGTCAGAGCCCCCGGGAAGGAGTGAGGGGAGCGCTACGGAGTTGCGTGCGGGGAACGGGCTCTCCCTGCCTCTCCTCTACGAAGCCAGGTCGCCGAGGAAAACAGCCCGGGCCAGGGGCATCGGTCACTTGTGAAAGGGAGAGCCCTCTGCCAAGGGGCACCGGCTCCCAAGGGCTCCCAGACCTCTGTGCATCTGCCCCAGGGCTCTGGCTGCAAACATATCCCCCCCCTCATGCTTTTATTGCTCAATCCTCTCCCCACGAGCCCTCCCCAGGCACCGATTAACTCCTTCCAAAGTTTGCTCGCAGCTCCCTGGCCAGGCTGCTTAAATCCTCCTGCAGCTCAAGAGAGGGGGAGATTTTCTCATTGCCTTTTGCACGTGTATGGAGGGGGGGTTGCCATGCAAAGCCCCCTGGGGTAGATGGGACAGAGGTGACCGACAGCCCTTGGCCAGGTTACGAGCGGGACACTCACTCTCCGCAGTTCAGCGGGATGCAGTGAGATGCTGTTTTCTCTCCCCGCTGCGATGCCAGAGACCTCCAGGGAGCCTCGGCAAAGCCGCTGGCAACCAGGAGGCACGTTCTCGCCCAGAAAACACCCCCTGCAGCACAGCCAAGATGAAAAATTTGGGGAAAACCACCCACGGGCCATCCTCCCTCCTTTCCCCGTATCTCTCCCGGCTGCTTTGTTCTC
>NW_009205299.1:0-294 GCF_000690835.1 Fulmarus glacialis
CGGAGGCCCTGCCAGCCCCGGCCCCCGCGCAGCCAGCAGCCAGGGGCGCGAGGGCTCCTGCCTCCCCGTCGTGTGCCTGCACTGCTAAGGGAAATGATGCTGTTAGTCCTTGCATCTGACGTAACCCCCTATACATCTCCTGACCAAAGGCAATGGGCTTGTGCTGCCTGCGTTTGGCATGGGACATTTTCCTCATTTTTCTGGATCTTTACATTGGAAGCAATAATGTGTTTCAGTTTTGGTTTTTTATACCGAGACAATGCTATCCTGCCGAGGTGGAGCAAGAGATGCTCC
>NW_009205299.1:652-950 GCF_000690835.1 Fulmarus glacialis
TATTAAGGTTGCTGGTGGCAGGAGAAGTTCACAGCCCGAGTTAGCTGAGCCCCGACAAACCTCTTCCTTCGGTTTACTGAAGACGCGTGCTGGGGAGCGGGAGTTAGCTGGAGCAGATACTGTGCCCTGAGAAACCCCTGCCCCGCAGCCGGGGGGGCTCCCAGGGCACAACCCCCAGCATCTGGTCACCAGCAAGCAGCAATGCGAGGGCCAGTTTGTCCTTCACTTCGTGCCAAATAGTTACTGTGAATTCCCAATAACCGTGACGGTTTGCTTGTATGTCTTCATATATTGCATT
>NW_009205300.1:0-419 GCF_000690835.1 Fulmarus glacialis
GGTGTTTCCAGGATTTTTTTAGATGTCCCCAAAGAGAAAAAAAAGGGGGAGGTTGAGTTTTGCTCGGGCAGGCTGTGTGCTGGAGCTGGCAAAAAGGCGGTTTCGGGCTTCCGATCCCTTCCTTGGGAAGAGGGCTAAGACCCTCCGAAGGGATTTTTGGGAGCGGGAGAAGATGGGATTTAGGATTTATATTGCAATTGCTGCGACTACAGGGATGGTTATCTGGCAAATCCGCAGGGAGAACGGGCTGCTTCCCAGCCTGGAAACAGCGGCGGGGGGGCTGGGAGGGGAAATTATCCTGGTTATCGTTCCCTCCGCGGCTGCACGTTAACAGGGCACCCGGCGTTTCTTATTTTTTATTGCCAGGTCCGTGCTGAAGCCCAGCGCTTTGCCGGGCATCCAGGTTACGGATGCGGAGG
>NW_009205300.1:452-737 GCF_000690835.1 Fulmarus glacialis
TGCCGGGAGCGGCGCAGGTGAGCCGGACTCGGATCCGGTTGGATTTGGCCGGTTGGTTGGGAGCAGCTGCCTTACGCTCCGGTTTGATTTGAAAAAAAAATATAAACCAAGCCATTTTTTCCCTAGAAATCCGTGTCTCCATCTTGCTCCAGGATACCTAGAAGCCCTTTCCGAAGCGCCTATATTTAATTTATTTAATTGCAGCGAAAAAAATCTTCGCCCCGATGGCCTGAAACCCTTCCTAAGGGCTTTTGCACGAGGAAAAGGGGCCAGGGTGGGATGTGG
>NW_009205300.1:1286-2288 GCF_000690835.1 Fulmarus glacialis
GGGTGTTTTTATGGAAATACACCCTGGGGGCAGAGCAGAACCAGCTAATCCTTTCGGCTTCGGGATGCTCATCCACTGCCCGCCTCGGGGAGGAGCTGAGCACTTGCAAAACTCATTGCTCCATGAAACCCTTTGCCCCATCCTCGCTCCTCCAGCTTTTCCCCGTTCTCTTTTTGCTCTCCCCACGCACGACACTTGGGTTTTTTCCCCCCTTAATTCAAGCTTGCCCGGGTGATACCCGCAACGCATCGCGCCTTAGAAATAACCCAGCAGCTCTTTCAGCCGGCCGTATGATGTTAATCCTCTGCCAGCCCATAAGAAAGAAGCCTTTTATTATGTTTTTCTCCAAAAGCCTGTAAAAATCGGCGCGTAACGTGCGCGCGCGGCTCCTCGTGAGCGCTTCGTCACCGCGGCCCGTGGCATCTGGAGCCGCGCGCACCAGAGATTTTTCTTGCTCCAGACATGCTTTGAATTAAAACACCCGAGCTCGAGCCCGAGAGGTTCATTAAAAATGGATGAAGAGCGAGTTTATAATAATCTGGAGCCGGGCCAGTTTTCACGCAGAGATCTGAAGCGCTGGCCTCGTTCGCCTGTTCTCATTAAAGGAAAAGAGGGGAAAAGAAAAAAAAAAAAAAGTTAAATTGTGAAAAAGCGAGTCAAGATGCTTGAGGCCCCAGGAGAAGAGGCTTTATCCAGGTAGCAGCCTGGATTTACGCCGTTAATTCTGAATTAATGGCCTCTTTCAGGAGCTGGGAGAGAATAAACCAGTAGCTGCTGTGGTTTAAACTGGTGGGTTAAATCTGTCCTGGGATGTTTGTAGGGCTGGATGTCTGGGATTGGGATTTTGCATCCACGGGGGCTATTCTGCAGCGGGGAGATGCGGGGGTAGGACCCGGGGGGTTCTCGTTTGCCCCCAATCCTCAGCCCCATCCTCCCACCGGCTCTTTTTCCAGTCACCAAATCGCAGCCGGAGGAGACGCCGCAGCTGATGCGGACGCGGAG